>NC_092430.1:10175081-10290081 GCF_036169615.1 Heliangelus exortis
CGCACCCAAGGCGTGGTGCGCGTAACCCCTCGGCCTCTGCCTGATGGTTTTATTGAAAGGAGACAGTTGTAGGGAAACAGGTTCGACAAGGAGCTGCGTCTCCCCCTCGAGGGAATAGCTTTTTTTCCCTCCTCCTCTCTCTCTCTTTCTGTTTTTGGTTTCCCTTTGACATCAAAGTCAGTAATCGGTTCATTGCGGTGTCAAGATCATTATTTAATTTATTTATCTCTACGAGTTAAATAGCTACACACCTGCAGACGGGCGAGAGAGTTGGAGGAATAATACGGCTGAGGGAATGGGAAGTAAAGGGCCGGCAAGCAGAAGCTCTTGAGGGGAGACGGGGTTGGGAGAGCGGGTCAGGAGAGGAAGGAGAGAGCGCCAGGGAGAGAGAAGAAGCAGAAGTAGAGAAAAAAGAGGAGAAAAGAGAAGCATAAAAAGAGAAAGAGGGAGAAAGAGAACTGAATGAAATAAACAGAGAGAAGGGAGAAAAAGAGAGGGAGAGGGGAAGAGGTCAGAGAAAACAGCAAGAAAAGAGGAAGAAAAGGGGAAGAGAAGAGAAAGAGAAAGAAAAAGAGAAGGAGAAAGAGAGAGAAAGAGTGAAGAAGAAAAAAAGAAAAGAAGAAAAAAAAGAAAAGAAGAAAAAAGAAAAAAAGAAAATAAAGAAGTAAAGAAAAGAAGGAAATAAGAACGGAAAAGGAAGGAGAAAAGTAGGAAGGGAAAATCTCCCCTAAAGTTTCCAGCCCTGCCTCTTCGCTATCGCCTTCCTCAACCCTGATTTTGGCCCGAGCCTTGCGGCCCCCACTGAGCCCGTTCCCCCCGCAGCCGCGGGGCCGTCCCGGGGCGCAGAGCCCCGTCCTGCTCCCCTCGGCTCGGCCCGGGTGTCTGGTGGGTCCCCGGAAGCCCCTTTTGCGGCTGTGCCCCCGTCTCCGGAGGGGGCCGGGCCGGCTCTTTCTCCCCCCCTCCTCTCTCTCTCCTGCCGACCATTGTCAGCCTAATCTGGGTGGATGGTAAAGGACACTGAGCTATCGGTGTTATCACCCGGAGTGACAGGGGCTGTCAGCCGGGGTTACATCAGCTCCCGGCGCCGTGCCAGCCTCCCTGCCCCACGCCGGCCGCATTCAGCCCCGCATGTCCCAGCGGATCGTCCCGCTGCTCCCAGGCCCTCCCGAAGCCAGCGCTTTTTAATTGTCCTCATTTGTGAGAGCCGTTTTGTCATGCTAAACAAGGCAGGAGCAGCCATTCTAACCTCTCCTTTCAGCCCTTTTCTCCTCTTCCCTTTTGTTTACCTTCGCCTGATCTCTCATTTATTTATCTATCTATTCTTCCTCTGCTTACCCTCCCATTCAAGCCCCATGTCTGTTAATTGTGTTACGCCGTTTAATTCTAACATCGGTCTCCAAAGAGCACTTAATGAGCAAAGCACATCCAAACAACGCAGCGCTCCGACTATTCAGCTCCTTTGCTCCGTCTCTGCCCCCTCTCCGCAGAGACTCCCTCTCTTCACAAAGGGGGTCCCAATGAATAGCATCCCCCCAAAATATAATAATAATAATAATAATAATAATAATAATAATAATAATAATAATAATAATAATAATAATAATAATAATAATAATAATATAGCCACCACGAACAACAAACATCACTAACCGAGTCGGACAAGATTAATTCCAACCCACCCCCTTCCATCACCATCAAGACACCATCATCGTCCAAATCTCTCCGATAAAAACTTCAACACCGCGGAGACAACTTAGGAAAAACCCGATACCCCGACGGGACGGGGTGAACACCCAGCACAGACACCTCCCCCCCCCCCACCGCGAACACTCGGCTTTGCTGCGCCTCCATCCCCGCATCGGAGAAGTTTTCCCAGCCCGCAGCCACCTTTCCCCCGACGGGCTCCATAAGGACCCCGACCCGGTGAGATCGGCTGCCGGGAGAAGGAGGGGGTCGTGACGGGGAGAGGGGCTGCGGGTGGAGGCGGGGGACTGCGGGGGAGTTTCACCCGCAACCCCCGGTGCGGGACGCGGGGCACCGCAGTCACACCACGCAGTTGCCTCGTTTTGACGACAGATTGTCTTTATTCAAAACGTCTTTGTTCAACAAATGGAAAGGTTCAACGAGGTAAAATCCGGCCGGATACATATTTTGGTTTTTTTGTGTGTGGGTTTTCTTGTTTGTTTGTTTTTTTGTTTTCCCCCTTCTTCTTCTCCCCAAGACATTGTAAAAACATATTTAAATTACCGTCGGTTTTTAGTTAGTAGTATTAGTAGTATTAATTTTTTACAATTCTACTGCCTGACTTCATATCTGACGCTCTGTCTAAAGTAAACGTAGATCTAGTCTCACTGGATCACACAAATTTAAGGACTATCTGTTTTAAATTAAGCAAACACTATCATATGTTTTAAATATAAATGTTTCTCCCCCTCCCCCCCCCCCTTTTTTTTTTTTTTTAACTTTGAAGAGCCTTATTCTGACATGAAAAGCAATTTTACCTAGTAGTGCGTGGTGGTAAAATATATATATATATTTATATATATAACACAGCTGATTTCATCTTTTAATGTGCAAAAGGAAAACAAAACCTTAAAGAAAAGGTTTAAAGACCGAGATTTCCCAAAGTCAAGTCCAAGTGACATGAGACCCTGGAGAACTCAGACGTTAAGAGAATAAATAAAAATCGAAACCTCATGTCTCTCTTTAACCTTTTTTTTTTTTTTCCCTCCTCTTTTTTTTCCCTCTTTCCCTCTTAGTTCCGAAAGTTCAAGGTTCGCTCTGTTTGTTTTTTTGTTTTGAAACACATTTACAACTCTTACAAGTGCCGGGCTCCTATCTGCCCCCGCCATCGCAAGTTCTGCCTTCCCCCCCCCAACACCTCCCCCATCGCTCCCCGAACCTGGGGCCAGCTCTCAGGGCACGGTTTAGGCGAGAGCATCTCCCAGTCCCCGAGGCAAGGTCCTCATCTGTCCCGGCCCGGTGGCGGCCACCAGAGTCCTGGTTTTCAGGTGGCTTTTTGCTTCTGTAGGTTTTATGTACATGCAACACGAAGGAATCCCAGTTCCAGCTGCCAACCGGGGTTGGAGGAGAGTGTGTAGGGAGAGACGCATAGAGACGCCTGTGGGGGTCTGGGTGGTGGGTGGGTGTTACATGGCAGTTGCGTGTGCTGAAGAATAAGGGTCTATCCCAGTCTTGGTCATGCCTGGGAATAATATGTAGGCAACTGGAGGTTGCAAACTGGAAGCCGACCAAGCGGTACAGTTACACGGCACGACATAGCCCGGGTTGGTTGGCGAGGGGTGGGTGTGGGTGTGTTGGCTGGGGCAGCTCAAGCTGCCGAACGCCCCGTTCTGGTATCCCAAGGTGGAGGCGTAGGGCAAGGTGCTGGTAGCTAAGGTGTGAGGAACCTCAGTCATCTTCTGAATGGCGCTGGAGCTGAACTGGCTGGGGTCAAGTAAGGAGTAAGGTGCTGAGGTGGGAGGCAGGAAAGCCCTGGCCTTCTCCGGGGAGCTCAGCAGAGAGTCAGTGGCCCCCACGGGAAGCCCGGCGGCCTTCAAGGGGTCGGTTTCCCCGAGGTAAGGCAAAGGGAAGACATACCTGTCCTTTTTCAGCAGGTTCTTGGGTTTACGCCGGGGTCTGTACTTGTAGTCGGGATGTTCCTTCATATGCTGTGCCCGCAGCCGCTTGGCCTCGTCGATGTACGGGCGCTTCTCCGCCTCGGAGAGTAACTTCCACTCCGCTCCCAGCCGCTTGCTAATCTCCGAGTTGTGCATTTTGGGGTTCTCCTGGGCCATCTTGCGCCGCTGGCCGCGGGACCACACCATGAAGGCGTTCATGGGGCGTTTGATGTGGTCGCTGGGCTTGGACATGCTTCAGCCGGGCGGGTGGGTGGGCGGCTCGGCGGGACGCTGCGGTGAGAGGCGCCGGGTGGCGAAAGGAGGACAGAGAAGAAGCCGAAAAGCAGCCGGAGGAGCGGGAGGAACGGGCTCAGCTGATCATCACAGGTCCTCCACCAGCGCCGTCCCCGGCGGGCGCCCAGCCGGGGAAGGAGTGGGGAGGGGAGGTGGGTTCGGAGGAAGGTTTGGCCCGCGGGGCCCGGCGGGCGGGCAGGGGGCTAGGCGGGCGGCGAGCCGCCAGGCCGGCGGTGGGGATGCGGTGAGGAGCAGGGCAGTTCAAAGGCGAGGGGCTGCAGCGGCGGGCAGGCTGACATAGCGGCAGGGCGGTCACAGCGCGGCCGGGCGCCCAATCAGCGCGGAGGGGAGACCCGCTTAAAAAGAGAGGGAGAGAGGAAGGGCGAAGAGGAAGAGGAGGGGAGGGGACAAGGGAGGGAGGGAGGGAGGGAGAAGAAGGAGGGAGAAAAAAAAAAAAAAAAAAAAAAAAAAAAAAGGAGAGAGAGAGAAAGGAGCCACCCCCCGCACCGGAACGCACAGATTAAAAAGAAGGATTTGTGAGCTGGTGCACTAATAGCAGCTGTGCGAGGAGCGAGGAGAGAAGAGGGAGGAGGGGACAAGGGGGTCATCTCCCCATCCTACCGGTGCGCAGAGATCCCAGCGCCCTCCAGGTTCCCGCCGCCGTCGGGGCTGCTAGCGCTCGGGCCGCTCGCCCGCTTCCAACACCCCCCCGCCCCGTTTCCCCGCTCCGCAGCCCCGCTTAACCCCGGGAGCCGGTCTGCGTCCCGGCTTGCTTTGAATAATTGCCTGCCTCCCGCGAAATGCCCGTGGGGAAAATATTTATTAAATGGAAACAATTGTCCCAGCTCTCGGGGGGCGGCGGGGGAGGGGGGAGGACCGCGTATGTTTCAGGCTTATTGGTTTTTAACACCTGCTTTGGTTAACAAACCTGCTCCTAAAAGCCCCCAGCCCCTTTCTGCCCGCCCCTTTCCGAGAGCTACTGGACGGAGAAACGAGAAGTCGGGCGGGCGGCAGGGTGAGAGGAGGGTTCTCGGAGGGATCGGTTACCCCAGCCCCTCCGGGCACCCCCAAGGTCCCATCGGACTCCCCATGTCCACCACTCCCCTCCGGTAACTTCTCCCGCCCGCCTCGCTCCTTCCCGGGGTGCTTCTATTGGTGCGTGCCCACCTCCCACCTCCCCCCCTCCACCAAATAATAATGATAATAAGAATAATAGCACACACCCTCCCCTCGACCTTATTTCCTGCTTTCTTCCTTTCCGATTGTAATAAATGACTTTCCTTTCCTGGCACAGCCCTGTGCGCGACAGGCCAGGGAGGAGGAGGAAGAGGAGGAGGAAGAAGAAGGGGGAGATGATTTCGACTCCGCTCACCTGGACGGGGCTGGCAGCGCCGGTGATTTTGGCTCTGCTGCCTCCAGCGCCATCCCAGCGATTTTTTTCGTTGAGCTAATAAAAATAAACCGCAAGCCGAAATTTCTCAGCTCCCTGTTCCAGAGCTGGGTCTGCGGAGTGGGACACCCTCAACGCACCCCCGGCACGGCAGCAGAGCTTATCATAGAATCACCGAACGGTTTGGGTTGGAAAGGGCCTTAAAAAGCATTTAATTCCAAACGCCCTGCCCGCGGGCAAAACATCTTCCGTCTTCCTGGGGAAAATTTTTCCCTTCCCACCCTGGGCTCCCCCTACCCCTAGCAGCCGCTGCCTGAGTGCAGGACCCTCAAATAGATAAAACAAAGTGAAGTGTAGGCAGCTCCTTCCCACATCTGCCCCCAGTTTTACCGCCCCCCCGGGAGCTCCGTGCCACGCCTGGTCCCGGTCGCCCCGTCGGGGCTGTCGCCGCGGGGGTGCCCAAGCGCCTGTGGGCCTGGAGATGGCCGTGACAGGGTGACACGCCTGGAAACTTGAGGTTTTCACCCCACTTCCCTCGTGGAAACAGCGATAGCGGCAGCTCCGACTGCCGGCTCTCGGACCCGCGTAACATCCGCGGTGAAACCCGCAATTCCTTCCCCCTTCGCTGGCTAAAATACACAACTCTCTTTGCTTTCATTGTTTATTCTCAGCTTCTTTGGGGGGGAGGGGGGGGGAATTAAATAATCTCTCACGAAGATGAAACGAGGGAAATCTGGAGTCGGTTTCCCAAAACATTCCGGGAGCCAAGAACACATAGTGCGGAAGGGAGCGTTGGTTCCCCGGCTCCCGAAAAGTCTTTCCCGTCAGTTAAGGTTGCTTCGCAATGTTAATGATAAAAAATCGGCCGGGGAAAAAAAATAGGAAAAAAAAAATAAAAAAAGGAAGAAAGAAAAGAAAAGAAAAGCAGCGGCTGCCTTGCTCTTTCATTGGCTGGTGCTTTTGCCTCGATGCATCATCACACACTCTCCGATCAGCTTGGGGCATTTCAGGCTGTATTTTGTTCATTTACATCCCATATATGTCCCCGTAAAAATTAATAAATTATTTTTTAAAAAACAGGCAAAGAGGAAATTATGTATTTCCTTCGAGATGCCAACGCCTCCATCCTTCAATACATCAATTTTTACCTTGAATCAATTGTCCTGGAGGGCATCTGTTGCAGTAGTACATCCCCCGAGGATGGCTTTTATAAACTTCGTACATTTTTTAATTCTTTTTTTTTTTTTTTTTTTTTTTTTTTTGAGACAGCAGCAATTCACAGGGCGGTGACTGAAATCCCTTTCTCCTCGCCAGCTTGTTAAGACATTAAAAACTAATAGTGCGATTATTATTCCTGAATGATATCATGGTAATGCAGAAAGATAACAACGGCCTGATAGAGAAACATTAAAATTATAGACTTGGAGATAGTTCACTGGGAGTAACTTGAAATTAGATGAGATCATGGAGCCCAAGATATAATATCAGCACAAATGGGGCTGTGTTTCTGCCTTCACCCTCTTCTTCCTCATAGTCGGGCTTGCAGTGCTGCTATTGCCAAAAGTGTGAGGCAAAGAGCACAGCACCTCTTATTTGAAAATAACGCCGGATCCAAACCTGGAGTTGCTGGAAAATAATTGATCTTTACAGAACAGTTGTTTTGTTTGTTTGCTTGTTTTTTGTTTTATTATTCTTCAGGCACTGGGAAAGGAAAGGGAATTTTAATTGAATGGAGAACATTTTGGAAAGACTTGCAGGTCTCTGATGCTTTCTCTAGACACTTAGGACACCAGTGCTCCTTACTGTGCTGTGTGACCTGGTGAGGTCTCCCCCAGCATCAATGGTTTTGATAAATATATAGAATTAGCTCAGTGCACAGGCTGATTATTTTTACACTTTTTCCTTCATGTTTGGTTATTTTACATGCAAGTGCCTGCATGCATTTCTTTATGCACATGCCACATACTAAAAAGAGCCATTTAATCACAAGCCTTCAACACTTTGAGATATGTAAAATATATGCACCCACCAGCTCATACAAGCACACAGCACTGATGCACCCACAGACCTTGTGCAGAGCAGACATCATATTTATTGGTTATTTTCTGTGCAGGGTTGCAGGATTTCTTGCCCTGTCCCTCCCCCCTCTGCCCTGAGGAAAGCATTCGTGTACCTCCAGCTACAAATAGTTGCACCAATACAGGCTTCTGCACAGAGAGTTTAATGAAGCAGGTCAGTAGCCCTGGAAGAGAGGAACAGTGATGGATATGGCTGATCCGATCAACCCACACTCTGGTTTGCCCAACATCTGCTCTCCCGCACTGGCCAACAAGAGATGCTTCCTCAGAAGCCACCACGTGCTGTGGGAGAGAGTTGCAGAATAACTTGCTACAAAAATAGATTCCTTTCAGCCCCAATTAATTAGGAGCTGGTTTACACCCTGAAGCTGAAGTTCACAGCCCTTTTAAAACTTCATTTTTGTTTGGCACATTTTATCTACCCACCACACTCCACAATCTCCCATAAATACCCCTTCCTTTAGCACAGCCCTGCATACATTTACAGAGCTCATTTCTCACAGGTGATCTGGTCATTATTTTTTTGCAGGATTTTTTTTTTTCCATCCCTCAGTTAATGAGGAAGGTCATAGATATTTTTGCACTGTGGGATTTCCCTCCCTGCAGCCTGGACAGCTGGACAGTCACCCTGGGGGTTACTGAGCTGGGAAACCTGTCCCCAGCCAACACCGTGGGCAGGTCCAGTCAATTTTACTGTTGCAGGTCTTCTCACAGCTCCTGGGGTAGGGGTGAAGGTTCAGCAAGATGTGGTTTTGTGCCCCAAATTACATCAGCCTTCCCAAACAATCCCAGGAAGTGTGGTTCTCTCCAAGTGCTGCCTTGAGCAGTACAGACTGCAGCCAGGTCAGCAGCCCGGCTGTTGGGTTGCCATCACTGTGAGGTGCTCAATTCCTGGGCAGAAAGCATCAAAACTGCACACCCAAGATTGCTTAGGCTCCAAACAGGACCACAAAGGGGCTCTTGGGTACAACCTCCAAGAGTCCCTGCGGGAGTGACACCTCCGTGCCACCCCCTGCTCTTTCCTTACCAATGTTGGCTGTTAAATAATCACCAACAAGTGGCTAAGGAGTGGCTCATCCTTTGCAGGGTGAGAAATTCCCAGTGGGATTCCTCCTGCATGGGTAGACCCATGCTGTGGAGCCCCGTGAGGTCCTTGGGTACACCATCCCACATCCTCAGGGAAAGGTCCATGGAAGATCTTCCTTCTCTCTCGCTGCAGCAAAGGCAGCAGGAGGAAGGGCTGAGGAGCCTCTCCAGCAAATAAAGTGGATTCCCTGTGGCCATGCATGTAAACTCAGGGGTTTGACACAGAATTGACTTCCCAGCTATTGCACAGCCATCGAGCCACCGTTGTTGTCAGCAGCACGAGGTGAAGGATAAATGACCTAAGCACCAAAGTGCAGGGCAGGCTTGTAAGGCGAGGTAGTATCTTTTATTAGACCAACTGATACAGCCAGGAAAAAAAAAAAAAAAAAAAAAAAAAAGAAAAAGAAAAAAAAAAAACCAAAAAAAACAAAAAAAAAACAAAAAAAAAACCAAAAAAAAAAAAAAAAACCCCAAAAAAACAAAAAAAAAAACCAAAAAAAAAAAAACCAAAAAAAAAAACCTAACACCCTTTCTGGCATGCTTTCTGGCACACAAGCTCTGAAAAATTTTCTTTTTCCAAGAAAAGTGCCAAGGCTGAACAGTTTATCTCAGCTGCTTGCCCACCTCCATTCCTGGAAGGGCCATGGCTTCATCACCTGTAATTTGGTGTCCTGCCTGCTGCAAGGTGAGGCATAGAGGTGGCATTATTAGATACATGTCAGGCATGGAGAAACTTCCAAAGCAAAGCTTGGTGAAGCTCTGAGCAACCTGCCATAGCTGAGGGTGTCCCTGCTTACTGCAGGGGTTGGGCTAGATGCCCTTTAGAGGTCCCTTACAACCCAAATCATTCTATGAAACACAGAGGCATGTCCAAGGCTGGATAAAAAACTTAGGGTAGAGGAGGGAAGAGCCCAGTAGGGTTTGGTATTTCAGGTGATCTCTGGAGAAGCCTCTCTGCATCACTGATAAGTGGAAAGCCACATGTGGGAAGAACATAGAGCTCAGTCCAACATTACCAACTGCCATGGTCTGGAAACAGAGGCTATGCTGCTCCAAAATATCATCTCCCTGCACAGTTCAACAACAAAAAGTTAAGGACTGCTCAAGATGCAAAAATCCCAGAGTAATACCTTGCTCCTGTTGATTTATGTCATACCACCACCAGCTCATTTGCAAGAACCCTGAGCCTTTCTCTTGTCCCAGGATACTCCATTTTGCATTTGGGTATCTGGATGAGGTGGCTGGTGTTCAACAGGAGTCTCCACAGATGTCCTCAAGGGCTACAGTGCTCCAGCTTTCAGGAGCACCTGTTATTTTGATGAAGTTGGTTCCACTCATGACTGCTCTATTTGTTTAGGATCTGTCAACAAGAACTTCTTGGTTGGAGAAGACCCCAGTCCCTTGAGCCATCTGAGATCCACACAGTTTGGGTGGTGGATGCAGCCTTATCTGACTCCACAAACAGGACAGGCACGATGACTGGGAGCAGAGCTGTCCTGGCCCTGCCAAAAAACATTCCTGCTTTGTGCTGTACGTGCCCTCTCCTGCCCTCCCCAGCCTGGTCCTGCTCGGTTGACAGCAGCATCCCTGACTCAGGGCCCTTTTTCATCTGGAACCAGATCCCTCTACAGTCACCTTTGAGGGCAGCCACAGGAACTTAATTTTGCGGGATGGTCCAGATTATACAACGATGGCTTGAGGAAATTCTTATATTTTTAATTGAATTTTGTGTGCTCTGCACAGATACTATGGTAGTGGGCCCTTTATCAATTGTTAACACGAATCCTAATGAATACTAATGTTAATCATTTGTTTCTGGAAACAAATACAAAGATATTTGATGGGGAAAAAAAAATTCTCTCTGCACTTTAGCAGTAAAAATAATGAAATGCATCAGAGGACAGTGGTGACAGAAGACAAAACCCTACAGTGAGAAGATGGTGCCACAAACATGAGCTACAGAGGAGCCGCCGCTCGTGTTATCCAGTCTGCCAATTAAGAGTGGGCTCCAGAAAATGACTGTCTTGCAACCCACAAGTCAAGACCCCAACCACTATGACCTCACTGCAGGAAATGCTTTCCCAGGAGCCATGTGAGGGCAAACCAGCCCCTCCACAGAGCAGCCAGGGATGTGTCTTTTAGAGCTGGTCCTACACTGAGCCTGCCACGGAGCCATGCACCCACTTCATGCTTTAGTTCTTGAGATGATTTACAAAGCACCCGTCTCTCCAGCAGCAGCTTCTTGGTTCTTTAGGAGGTTTGGAGATGAAAGCCAACCCTATTTCCACCCACCCAGCCCAAATGCACAGTAACCCTTTCCTAACCCTTCAGCCAGGGATTCTGTGGATAATAATTTAGCCGGCAGGAGATTCCAAGCAACAGCCATTAATGAGACACTTGGATGAAACATGTCTTACATCTTGTTCCAAACACAGCCAATGAGGTTTATACTGGGGTGGGGGAGGCACACGGTAAAGGGAAGTCCTGGTCTGGAGCACACCCAGTCTACAGCACCTGCAAATTTCACCCCCAGGGATAAATAACTAAGATATCTCCATCACTTGGGGCTGCTCAAATTATTCATACCAAATAAATTACCAGGTGTATTTAGTCTGTTGTTCACACACACCCCCTCCCCTTCCCTCCCCCCCCCCCCCCCCCTCCCCTTCCTTTTCCTACAGGCTCATGAATCACTTGGAAATAGAGTCTGATTTATGCAAGTGTGTCTATTAGTCATAATAAAGAGACATGGCACAGCTCATGAGAAGTTGCCTGGCCAACAGGCTGCCAGCAAATACTTGTTATTGGGCTGCTCTCTCCATCTGACTGGTGATTCAGGGTGTTTGCTGCTGCTTCTGAGCCTAAATTGGTGATGGGCTTCCCCCCACCCCGCTTTTTAGCCAGAAATGAGATCAAAGACCACAGAAATGCACAGTCCAAGTTTGCTCCACCAGGCAGGAATCCCCTGCTTCTCCTGCAAACCTTGCTGCTTCAAGACTGGCACCTGTGATGGTCCTCACAGAGGCCTCCAGGGGGACCCAAGAGCATTGGTGGGCACCTACACATCCCACACCCAAGCTTTCAAGAGTCAACAAACCAAGGCAGCATGTTCCCCACCTGGCAGACAAAATGCACCCAGAAAGATACAAGAAGGGCATTTTGTTTCCTTCTGTTCTACTCATTGCCTCTATCCTAGCTGCCCAGAAACCCTCACCTCCTCCATCCAAGCACTTTGCCTCTCTACATCATTACTGCTCCAACAGCCAAACAGTCTGAGGTGGCCTCAAGGAACCTCCAGTATCCCACTGGCCACGGAGGGAGAAAAAACTTCTTATAGCTGGGATGCTACCTGCAGAACCTGGTCCTAGCAAAGCGGATAGGTGAGGAGGAGGAGCTGCAGCTGCCCTTCCTCTGCAGCACACGGTGGCCAGGAGACTTGGTGGTGGCCAAACAATCATAAACAGAGCCATTTAAACACATCCAATTACTGCTGTTATTCAGCAGGGTGAAGCCACTGTGAGAATGAAAACACAGAAGCAGCACAGAGGTCTTTGCCTGGGAAGGCATGGAAGAGCTTTGTGCTGCTCCCATCAGAAGAGGGCTTTAATCAAGAGCAACAGATTCACAGGGCAATGAGAAAGAACAAGCATGACTTCCCAGTCTTGCTCCAGCTCAGGGCATGCAGATAATTTTTCTGATCACCTCGTTCCTTGAGCAGGACTACTTGGATGCCTGAAATCAGGCCACCACATCCAGCCCAACACAGTCCATAGCATGAGCCCACAAAGCAGCATCTTCATTTGCCTCTGGTGCTCTGACTTAGTTGGGATGAGCAAGTGAACTCTCAGCTACTAACCATGGGAGGTCTGAAGGAACACGGGCCACTCCAGGGTCACATCCAGACTGTTACCCCCTCCTCCCTCCCAGCTCTACCTAGCTGTGGTTTTCACTTGAGAGCCTGGTCCATACAGGCTCCTGCACTGATAGACCTGCCCAGGAGGAGACATCAAGTTTTTAGACCAAAGGTGATACCATGGCACAATTTTACCAGGGGAAAGCCAATTTTCCATCATCTGGGTTAGTGCCTCACTGCCACAGTTTCAGCCAAGAATCAAGTGACAGATGCTGTTATTCCCCCCACTGCCCTCCCAGAAGGTGAGAAAGGGAATCAGCAAAAGAGTTTTTTCTTCCATGTTTGGAAGATAAAACTAGGAAAGGTTTAACAAAGCAGTCATAGTGATGGTGAATTACAAATATATTTACACCACATGTAAATGCAGAACTCCCCCTCCTCAGTTGGTGACAATTTCCCAAGCAGAACAGTCCCACACTGGGCTCATCAATAGATGGGGGTGCCCAAGTCCAGGGTCCCAATGACAACCCCCAACAGCCTTGGAGCAACCAAGCTCCAAGTCCTAGCTGGGAAGGCAGAAGACTACCTGAGTGGGTGAATGATGTTCTTCTCCAGCAAGGAAACAAGCAGCAGGAGGAAAAGCAACAACCAACAGCAAGAGAACCAAAGCAGAAATCTCTCTTGGGAGACATTTTATACTGAGCACCATGGGAAGTAACACTGTGGTTGGTTCTTTTGGGTCACCTGCCCCATCCTCTTCTCCTGCCCTTATCACTACCACATCAACAGGTTGGCAGCTGCTGGTGATGTCCCAGGCAGTCCCAGGTCAATATAATCACATGTGGTTCTTTTATCTTGGTTCTCTCAAACCAGGACACTCTAGGATGCAGTGACACAAGCCAACAATGTAATGACATCCTCGTGTTCTCATTTTGCTTTTTCTCTGCTGGCATCCTTCACCTCTCTTGTTTCTGGAGTCCCTAAATCTCAGCAGAGAAGCTTCCAAAAGATGAACCCCATCCCAGCCCAAATGATTGCATCCCACCCCTTGGTGTGGATGGAGGAAGTTCACAGCTGATGAGTAAAGTTGTCCCACCTGCTCTCCACACTGAGAATCTCCCTGTTCCATAGGATTTGTGTTCTCACCAGATTCACAGGTGATTATTGCTCCCTTCTGTGTTTCCTTGCCAGGGATCCACAACAGTGAACCCACCTCAGCATCTCAAGCTGCTGTCAGGCAGTGCCCCAGAAGGAGACAGCCTCCAAAATGAATCAGAGCAGAGGAAGGAAGTAGTTTAGCCCCTCTCTTTGCTGTGTTTTCCACCTTAACACCAGGGTTCTCCCCTGTGGGATGAAGAGGTGTTTCTGCTAGGGCAACAGCACTGAGACAAAGGGAAGCTTCTGGTTTGATTTCTGTGCATCTCCCCAAAACTAACTCGAAATATGAAGGGAAAAAAAAAAAAAAAAAAAAAAAAAAAAAAGAAGAGAGAAAAGACAATTTTCATTCTAGTGTGGCTTCTTCTCCCTAGCTCCTGGCCTTGGGAATGTCCCGGCAGGCTTCCCCCAAGGTTAAAGGTGTGTGTGGCAGCTTGGCCATGCCAAGCCTTCTGCTGATCCCCATCGCTGCCCCAACACGTGCAGTGAGTGGGGCATTTTCTTCCCTTTACAAATCAGGATTATTTTCCAATTAATCAGCCCTGGCTGTGTATTTAATTGCAGCCCCAAAACTCTCTCTGACTCACACAGTGCCTTTATTCATTACCTGTCAGGTATGCAGCTGGGTGCCTGGCTCAGATGGCTTCGCTCCCAATCCTCAGTAGGATCTCAAGAACAAAAAGAAAGTGGGATGGGTGTAGGACCTCCTGATGCATCCCTGGCTGCAGACTGCTCCTCAAAGCAGCAGCCCTGAGATCTCCAGGTTTCTCCTTTCCTCAGGTCTGATTCCCTCCAGAGCTGGCTGCAGAGTCTCTTTGCCATGAGGGCTGCCTGACTCTTGCCAGGTCAGTCTGGGGGCTCCTACTCAAGAGATTAAAAAACTTCTTGGTTGTAGTATCTGGGCAGAGTGGCTTTCAATATAAGTCCTTCCTCCCAAATCTGGGGTTTGGTTTTGTAGCCCTTGACTGATATTAAAATCACATCCTGGGTGTTTAGTATTTTTGGGGGTTATTCTTTTGGTTTGGGTCTTTTGTTTGGTTTTTTGGGTTTTTTTGGTCGTCATTGTTTTTTGGGGTGGTTTTTTGTGTTTATTTGGGGGGGGGGTTTGTTTGTTTTTTTGTGTTGTTGGCGCTTTTTTTTCCTGAAAATTTGGATTGGTTTCTAAGGCAAGAGTGCAAAAAGGTTTGCAAAGGTGCCACCCATTTCCATTTTTCTGGTGTGGTTGCACATTATTTGTTCCCTTGGAAAGGGCTTTTTTTTAATTCTAGTACAGGAAATTTCAAGGATGCAAATTAGTTTTCTGTGTTTCCGTCACAAAAAAAGGACATATTCTCTTCAGGAAATTTCTAGTTTAAAATGAAGTTAAATGAAATAAAAAATAAAATAAAATAAAACCTTTACTAATATTCCACATTTTGAGAAGATAAACTAAGTAATGCTTCAGGAAAAGGGACAGAGGAAAACAGGAGTGGTACAGACTGGAAGGGAAGCTTTCTAAGAACAGAGTCAGGCAGCAGCAAGTATTTTGGGGGTTGGCTACAGGTGGGGAGGAGCTGGGAGGGATGGGGTCTGCAGAAGGAAGTGTCCGGTGTCTCGGTCTGACAGTGCAGCAATTTCATCCTCACCAAGTGGGGCTGACAGCGGAGGGCAAATCCTCCTGGTCCCACCCATGAAAGGTAGAGAGAAGCAAAGGCAGATCCCAGCTGCTAGGAAATAGCTCAGTGGCACTGAAGTGAAAGAAAGAATCAGCTCAGAGCCTGCATCAGCTGCCAGCACTGGAGCTGCCAATCTGAATCACCTGGGATGGGGAAGCAGCAAAGAAACTCCAGACCCTCGAGGGAGAGATCACAGAAATGTTTTTTTGAGATCATCAAGTCCCACCATTCCCCCGGCACTGCCAAGGCCACCACCAACCCATGTCTCTCAGCACCACATCTCCACGGCTTTGAAACCCCTCCAGGGATGGGGACTCCACCACTGTCCTGGGCAGCCTGGGCCAGGGCCTGACAACCCTTTCAAGGAAGAAATTGTCCCCAAGCTCCAACCTAAACCTCCCCTGGCACAACTTGGTGCCATTTCCTCTTTTTCAGTGTGTCAAGCTATGGGGAGGTGCCAGAAACATTTTAGGATGCATTGATAGGTGATCAGGGTTTAAAAGTCTGCAAGAAGCCAGAGGGATACAGAGGAGGTCAGGACTCCACTGCATGAAAAGCCCAAAAAAGAGTGGGAGTCCAAGCAGGTGCAGACGCCATAGAGGGACCACCCTCTTGCAGGAGACACCAAAACCCACGTTGCAGGGCTGAGGTTTGCCTGTTGCTGAGCTCCTGGTGGCAAGCAGCAGAGCTGCAAGATGGGCTCAGCTTGATGCCTCTCTGACCTCCCAGCCTCCACCCCAAACTGAAGCAGCATCCGTGTGCTTCAGAGAGGGGGTGAGCCTGGGCAGCTCCACCTGGGGAGTTGGCTGCTCAGCTGACCAGGGGGGCTGTGCTGGGCTGGCCACCTTTTCTTTGAAGTGGAGAGAAATCCTAAAGCTCTCATTAGAAAAGTGTAAATCACTGCTAAAAGCTCTCCTCTCTTTGACCCCCATTTAGGAAACAAATCCAGCCACACTGTCTTCTCCAGATTGTTGGTTTTTTTCCTGTTGGGTTTTATTTATTTTTTTGCTGGCTTTCTTTTTGCTTTTTTTTGGTGACCTTTGTGTTCAAGCATGGCTGACTCCACCTGGACCCAAACCAGCTGCCACCGTCCACCAAGAGGTTTGTGCTGATTGGTTTTTCTTTCTACACCAAGTTCCTTCTCTTTCTGCATGATGAACACTGCTCCCCAAAGCCCTAGCCTGGCTGGGACCCTGTTTTGGGTTACCTAGGACAGGCTTCTTCAGAGCATTACAGGGGTACACGTGGTTTTGGGGCTCAGAATGAAGATGCTGATGATCAGGGTGCTCATTAATGAAAGAGAATTGATTGTTCCTGTCAGCACACAGCCCTGAATCAAATCAAACCAGAGGGCAGGGGCCATGGGCTTCTGCTCTCTGCAAGACCACAACCACAGCAGGTGAAGGGTGGCCAGTGGGATGGCTACAGGACACTGTGGCCACCAGGACACGGTGACAGTTTTCACCAGTGACCACCAAAATGAACTGAGACGCTGGAGAGGTGGTGCCTAAGGAGCAGAAGGAAATTTTCCTCGGCCATGAGAGCCAATCCAGGAATTCTTGACTTTTCCATGTGCTCTGGGCTTCCCGCCAGGGCAGGTGAAGCTGCCAAATGGTGGCTCTCCCCAGTGTGAAGCTGGGGAACCGAGCGATTAGCACGGAGTTGCCTTGGGGCTGGAGAGCCTGCAGGATGCCTGGCTGCACTCCTCACTGCTCCTGCCTCCCTTTTGCCCCCGTGCTGGTGCTAAGCACCTTATCAGCACAAGGCTTGTCAAGAGCTGCAGAGACCTCCGAGACCCAGCAGGAGCACGGGGCACTGGTGGCTTTGGCACTGCTGTCAGCCCATGGCAGGGCTGGGGAAGGCTGCCCAGGGAAGCGTGGCCAGGAGAGCTCCTCTTGGCTTTTTCCTAGGCTCTTCCTCAACCCCACGGGGTGCTCGCAGAAGGCAATTGATTTTCTGCTTGTGTCTGCCTGGTGACCTTGAAAACCCTGCCTGTATTTCAAGCGCAATGCATTATAGAATTGTAGAGGCACAGAGTGGTTTGGGTGAGCAGAGACCTTTAAAGCTCACCCAGTTCCAACCCCCTGCATGGGCAGGGACACCTCCCACCAGCCCAGGTTGCTCCAAGCCCCATCCAACCTGACCTGAGACACTGCCAGGGATGGGGCAGCCACAGCTTCTCTGGGCCAGGGGCTCAGCACCCTTACAGCAAAGAACTTCTTCCTTCGTATTATCCAATCTCTAACCTCCGAGGATTGCGTGCCTCCTCCTCCTTCCATTTTGTGCTACTTCTCCATCCAGTTCTTGGATTTCAGCTCCTTCCCTTGGCCATTACCTCTTTAAAACACAACAGCAATGTTTCCAAAGTTGCATACAGCCAGACAGGAGTTGCACATATTCCTCTTAAGACCTATAAAAAATAGTTTGCTGTCAACTCAACACACAAGGATGAGACCAAAGCAGCACAAAGTGGGAACTCCTCTGACTTGGGTATATGAAAAACAAACTCACCCTGTGTCTTACTTACTTTTCAGCTGGGAGCTGGCTAATCTGCTGCATTTAAGTCTGTTTTACTCATCCTTTTGGGAGGCCCTTTAGTACTTTGTGTTGTTCATGTTTTATTTTATCATCTTACTTATTTTTCTTTAACACCGACCTTCTTTCATCTCCCTAAGACTTTCACCCCCCGTCACCCTCCCCCTTACGGCCGAGTCTCCCTTTAGCTTATTTTCCCCTTTAGCTTCTTAATTTCCCTTTTAAGTACCTTTATTTTGCTTATTTGCTATTGCACCACGGCTTCATCCTCGGCCTACGGTATCACCGCATGTCTGCTGGGACAGCTCAGACCCCTCCCGGGATTCGTCCTCCCCTGGACCACATCGTTGTCCCCCCCCACCCCCCCCCAGGTGCTCCCCGCTTGCCCCGGGCCACCCCGCACCTTCCCCCCCCCGGGTTGCCCCAGGACCAGAACATCGCTCCCTCTGCCCAGGAGAGGGCACTGGCGCCGCAGCCCACAGCCTCCATTGCACTCCACAGCTACTTAAACTTCATTTTTTTCCTGCTTAGGCTCGCATTTGCTCCTCCCCGTGCATGAACATTAACCTTACACCCACCCACCTTCGTTCTTTTTTTTTTTTTTTTTTTTTTTTTTTTTTCCAATTTCCCCTTAAGTCTCTCTATGTCAAAACCCCTTTTTCACCCGTTCCCTCTTCACCCTTCCCGCTGAAGAAGCTTCAGCGTGGTGCTGGCCACCCGGCAGTGCCTGTGCTGGTGCCCTGGGAAAGGCTGCTGGGAGGATTTGGGGCAAAATGCCCCTTGGCCCAGCTTCTCTAGAGGCTCCTGGGCTGGAATCTGGGAGAACCCTCCAGGTTTGGTTTCACCCCCGAGATACAGTCACGCAGAGGTGCCCGGAGGGGTTTAACCTCCTCGTCCCTTTCTTCTTCCCTGCCCGACCTCCTGAAGAAGGCAAGAGCTCGGCTGCTGCCCTCCACCTGACACCAACACCCCCACCCCGCTTCGTTTTCTCATCCATGGGCAGCCAAAAGTCTCTGCTGTCCATCGAGGTGTTGGCTTCCTCCTGGGGCTGCTGAGAACGGGGACAAACCTGGAGTGCTCCACAAAACACTGCACGGAGCCTAAAATAGCCTAAAAATCGCTGCCGTGCGTCTCGCCTGCGTCAGCCCGGCCGCATCCCCCAGGGCAGTTGTGCTCCGGGAAGCAGCACCCTGGGTTGGGTGGCTCTTCATTCCCGCATCCGGATGCTCATTGCTTCTGACCTCTGCCAGTCCTGCACCCAGGCAGGGAGACAGCTTCCCTAGTAGCAGATTCTGCTGGGGGTGATGGAGGAGCTCGTTCTAGTTTCCTTTGACAAGGGAGTATTTATTTTTTTGTAAACTTATGCTTTGCCAAGAGCCGGTTTTATTTTAAGTTTTCCTTTTTTTTTTTTTTTTTTTTTTTTTTTTTTTTTCTCTTCTCTGTTTCTTTTAATTTTTCTCCCTTTTTTCTTTTTCTTTTTCTTTTTCGTTTTTTTTCTTTCGATTTTTATTTTTATTTTTTGTTCTCCTTCCCCTTTACCTTTCTCTTTCCTTTTTTCCCTTTCCCTTCCCTTTTCCTTTACCTTTTCCCTTTTTTCCCCCCTCTAATGAAGGGACCTCCTTCAAACCCTCTGTAGCACCTGGAGTGAGCTGTGCAAGGGAACTGATGATGCACCCAATTTCATGGCCTGGACACAACGTGCTGCTTTAGAAGTCTTTCTCACTTCAACTGCTTTTCAGAGGAGTTTAAGGCCAGTGAAGTCAGGCTGGTGGGTGGAGGATGAGCTTTCCATTAGCTCCAAAACACCCTCTTTCGACCTCTTAATTGTACTGCTGGTCACTCAGGTCAGTACAAGCTCCACGAGGATCAAGGACACATTTTCAGTGACACTGAGGAGCAACATGGGATTTCAGAAGTGCCTAAACAGACACACAGGCTGCTCAAAGCTATTAAGAGACACAGCTTTTTACTTCCAGAAATCCTCAATATCCCTCCAAGCTTGTCCCAGTGGCCTTCTGACTCCTCTCCCCCTCACTCATGCTGCATGCTGTATTTTTGCAGATGTCCCCTCATTTGCCCAAGTCTGTTTTGTCATTGGAAATAATCCCTGTTGGGCTAAGAAGCCACAGCTTAAAGCTGGTGAGGACAGCTCTGTGCTGACACCTGGGCTCTCATGACACTGGGGGTGACAAGCTTTTCAGGTTGGTCTTGTGTTTGGACTTCAAGGTGAGGTTTTGATGGCATCCAGGTCCAGGTTGCTCTGGATTGTCTTTGCCATGTGCAGCTCTTCCTCACCCATCTTCCTCCCCAGGGAGGAGAAACTCTCTGGTGGGGCTGGACGTTGTCCTTAAAACATCAGGGATCCTCCAGCTGTAGCTTCTTTCTCCGTACTACACCTGGGATCTCCCATTCAAGGTAAATGGATCTGCTTGAAAATGGATCCATCCCAAATGGGTTTCTAGAAATCTTGCCCGAAAGTGCAGGCAGACCCTCCATGAGGGCATCACCAGGATTTCTGCCAGTTTCCCACATATTCTCCCCCTGGTGCCACAACCACAGCTGGCCCCATCACTGGGGGCACTGGGGAATGGATGGAGAAACTTTCTAGCTCCCTTCTTCTCCCTCCCATTCCCGTGGTGTTGGAAAAAGGAGAGGCTCTCGTGAGTGAGCATAAAGTCCCCAAATGGCCTGCAGGATAGAGGGCAGGAAGCCAAAATCAATTTTTTTTTCTTTTTTCCTTTTTTTTTCCTTTTTTTTTTTTTTTTAATTCTTCTTTTTTTCTTTCTTCTTCTTCTTCTTTTTTTTTTTTTTTTTTTTTTTTCTTTTTTTTTTTCTTTTTTTTTTTTCTTTTTTCCCAGAGTGTATCACTGGCTATTGTCCTTATCAAACAAAGCCCTTTCATCAGAGGTTCTTTAACACACTTTATTTCTCTTTTATTTTGCTTTGAAATAAGCTGGGCAACAATTAATTTCAGAGAGAGAGAGAGAGAGAAAGAGAATTCAACAAGGATCTATTACTACTCTCGGCTTCTATTGCTGTAATGAAAATCTATTTCCTTTCCCTTTTGTGTCCCATATAATTTAATGCCCATTTTATTAATGGTCTGAAATAATTACGGAACCTTTTGTGATTCTCAAGTATGTTTCATTTAATTGTGCAATAAACGCCTAATCTCTTCCTCCATCTGAAGCTATTATGGCATTAAAATTAACAATTATGCAGCAATGC
The DNA here is from genome assembly GCF_036169615.1 of Heliangelus exortis. NCBI lineage: Eukaryota > Metazoa > Chordata > Aves > Apodiformes > Trochilidae > Heliangelus > Heliangelus exortis. The sequence continues at coordinate 10,195,976 of NC_092430.1, forward strand.
GCCCGGGTCCATAGAAATCACTCCAGATAACTAGACATATATAAATCATTCATGAGAACAATTTCTGAAAAGAGACGAAGGGAGAGAAAAAAAAAAAATTGTGTTGAGAATGACATTGGGAAGCCAAGGGCCTGGTCTCTAAGAAGATAGCAATACCTTAAAAAAAAAAAAAATCTTTTTTTTTCTTCTTTTTCTCCCCCCTGTTTTTGTTATTATTATTTTCCTAATTGTGTTCAGTGCCACAGCCCCCTCCTCCCCATTAGCCTGACAGATATTTTCAGAATTAATTAACTGTTAGCTCAGAGGATAAATCGTTCATTATCAATTTTTCCCCCCTTCCTTCTTTCTTTCTCTCTTTCCTTTATAGGTTTTTTTTTCTTTTTTTTTTTTTTTTTTCCCCCTCTCTTTCAGCCCAGCAATTACACTCTCTGCCTTTCACTGGCAGGTCCTGTTCTGTAGGAGGTAATCCAAATGGGGAAAGTGCTTTTTTTTTTTCTTTTTTCTTTCAACCCTATTCACTTCTCCTCTTCTTCCCTTTGTGGGCTTTAATAACCAGGGCTGATAGGCGCGCGGTGGACAGAGAGGTTAAGTTTGTTGTCTCAGCACTTTGCCGACAGAAGATGGCTCAGGCATCCTGCTGCCTCCCTGACCCCACCACCAGTTCATTACGACTCCTTTAATTGGGATTTGAACCCTGGGATGGTCCAATTGGCCCTGCTTGAGGTCCACAGAAGGACTGGCTACCTGAGGAAGGGTCTCTGGGGTATCTCTGGTGGGACAGAACACTTAGAATCATAGAATTTTCAGTGGGACCTTTATGACCATCCAGTTCCAACCCCCCTGCCATTGGCAGGGACACCTCTCACCAGATCAGGTTGCTCAGAGCCCTGTCCAGCCTGGCCTTAAAAACTTCCAGGGATGGGGCTTCCACCATCTCTCTGGGAAACCTGTCCCATGTCTCTGGGAAACCTGCCAGTGTCTCACCACCCTCATGGGGAAGAACTTCTTCCTAATATTTGATCTAAATGTCCCCTCCTCTAGTCCTGTCACCACTGACATCCTAAAAAGTCCCTCCCCAGCTTTCTTGTAGCCCCCTTCAGATACTGGGAGGCTACAATAAGGTCTCCTCGGAGCCTTCTCCTCTCCAGACCGAGCAACCCCAACTCTCTCAGTCTGTCTTCACAGGAGAGGTGCTCCAGCCCTCTGATCATCCTTGTGACTCTTCTCTGGACACATTCCAGCACATCCATGCCACTTTCATGGCCGCTCCGAGCACCATCAAGTGCGTGCAGCCAGCAGGACTTTCCGGTGACACCACCCACTCCTGGCTGCCACCCTCCCATCCTGGGACCTGCAGGCCACTGCCACGAGCTTTCAAATCAACGTGGTATCAGTACATGATCCCACAGCATCCGCCATCAATGCCACCTGAAACGGGGTATCCAGGTCATTGCTTCTGCCCTGCCAATGGAGCAATTAGATTTCCATTTCTAAGGGGCAGCAAACTGTACCCTCAAAAGTTATTTTGGTAGATGTTTCACTCAGGAATGTGAGTTTTTAGAGGCGGAGCAGAGAGTTAAGTAGCCAGTGCCCATCAGAGATGCTGAGACCAACTTTCCTGAAGTAGCTGCCTTCATCCCTCATGCTGGTGTCCTCTCCTAGGTCTGACAAGCCCATGGTTGGTAATTTACTTACCCACCACCCTCATGTGGGTTTTCTATCACCTGTCTTTGTGTCCTCCCCCACAATCTAAATTCAAAGAATGTCAGGTTGGAAGGGACCTCAAGGATCATCTGGTCCAGCCCTTCTAATATCATTGCTTATGTGAGATGTCTCAGCACCCTGCAAAGCTGAGACTTAAAACTTTCCAAAGTGGGGGAATCCCCCACTTCCCCTGGGAGACCATTCCAATGTCTGACTGTCCTCATGGGGAAAAATTTTCCTTCTGTGTTCAATCAGTCTCCCCAAACTTAACTGATAGAAGACCTAACAGCTAAAAGGCTTCTCCACAGCTGCTTTCTCTCCAGAAAAGACTAGACATTACTCTTCTTGAGACTATTTTCTCAAGCAGTTCTGTAGGAAATCCAGAAAAATGTTGTATCATCATCCCAACATGACTGAGAGACATGTTAAATCACAAGAGTAAAATCTAAATGGGTACCATCCAGAGACGGAAAGATGAGCAGCTCAGCCAGACTTAACAGTTCAAGTCAGTGATGGGCCATGCTCTGTGTCCCATGGGGGTCTGGAGATGGTCAGCCACCCATCTGCTGTCCCACTGGAAGGCTGATTTGTGATAGGGAGCTGAGCAGTCATGAATAGGAAAGCACTGGCTCATGAAACTTTTGTTAGATGTAGGTTTGAGTTGTCAGTGATCTCCAAGAGCCAGCAATATCATGTCTATTTGGTTTTGTCTCTTATTGCTTCTAGAAATGCCACTTTGCTCTGGTAGGACCTCACCTGGAGTACTGTGTCCAGCTCTGGAGCCCTCAGCACAGGAAGGACATGGACCTGATGGAGAGGATCCAGAGGAAAAAAAAAGTGATCAAGGGGTGAAACACCTCTCCTACAAAGCCAGGCTGAGGGAGCTGGGGTTGTTCATCCTGGAGAAGAGAAGGCTCCAGGGAGACCTAATAGAGACCTTCTGATATCTGAGGGGGCTACAGGAAGGCTGGAGAGGGACTGTGTGCAAGGGCCTGGAGTGAGGGGACAAGGGGCAATGGCTTTAAATTAGAGAAGAGCAGATTTAGATTGGGTGTGACCCAAGGACGTGACTTCAGCATGGCACACAGGTGGTTAAAGCTGATATCCAGATACAGATCTGACCAAGACTCCAATTAATCACTGAATAATAGTAGCATATTAGAAATGAGAGATACTAGTTAGAAGAAAAAACATAATCAGCTGAGATCAAGAGAGAAACAGACTCTATCAAGCACTACAATGAGCAGGGTTCAAAAGAGGAATCATAAAATTAAAATCCCAAATTCACCCAGTGACCTGCCTCTTTTCAAATCGATGGAGAGAGTCACACATCATCTTGGACATCTTTTCTCTGTAAAGGATCCCTTTTGTGTTCAGGTCAAAAAGCCCAGCTCTACCTATTTGGCAGCGTCACGAATTCACTGCTTAGAAACTGCCTTTTGCTGTGTAGTGACTAAAGCTGGAGGAGAAAAGTCTTTTATACCACAAACTTCAGCAACAGAGGATCAAAAGTCAGTCACCCGCTCACTCGGTTGCTGGCTGGGAGTGCTGGGGTACGCCCTATTTGGACAACCAGTCCAGCTACATATTCCAGAGTGGACTATTCTCTATCTTTGGCTCTCACTGAAGGGATAATCTGAGTTCTGACACTCCTCAGGGTCACAAATTTGCAGGTGGGAGAATCTCGAAGTTGACATCTACAGCTGCTCAACTGAAAACCTTTATGGATTCCACCAGTTACAGACCACAGCTTCCATAATGGTGATGGAGGCACCTACCTTATAGAATTAAGGATAAGCTTAAAACTTACCTGAACCCTATCTTGGCTGGATAATTTGCTGGTGAGAGGTATTGTCTACAGCCAACTTAATGAGATGGGCATTTCTCATCTGCCTGAGGAGTGAGATGGGAGCTGCTTGTGGTAGCATGTCCTTGGTGGAGGTCTCTGCAGCCATGGCCATGGGTTTTAAGACCTCAGTGCAGGAAGGTGGGAATTGCAACAGGTAGTGCTGGTGAAGACCAAGAGGTGTCCAATCAGCTTTTCTTCTGCCAGGGCAGTCCCCAGGTTCATGCTTAGCTGTCTTAGCAGTGCCCATGTGTGTGTTCCTGTAAGTGCAGGAGAGAGAGAAGATTAAAATGTGTCCTTCCAATAAAGACATTCTTTCCACCTCATTTAGATTTTCCTGTTCTTAATGCACTTCACCGTTTCAGTTCATTTTATCCAAATGTTTTTAAAAGCTTTCCTCTCCCTATTTCCCCTGGTGAGGATGATTAAGACAGAACAGGAATGAGCTGCATGTTTCCAAACTTTGCTGCCTGCCTAGAATTAAATTGCAGTTGCAACCAGGAGAGGAAAGAGAAGAGTTGGGAGCTGTCTGCTCACAGCCAGGCAAAGACATCGTGTACCCAGGGTCCACATTTGGTGGTGACCTGGGAGCGGGGTGGGCAGCCTTTGTTGTGCCTTTCAAGCTCTTCGTTCACTGCAGCTTGTTATGGAGAGGCTGTCAGTGGTGTAGAAATCAAATCCTTCTCCATGCTGGACATAGCAGTGAAGACCATCACCCAGCTCCATGGCAGAAGCAGGATTCCCTGTCTGCCCTCCAGTTGCCTTTTGAAAAAAAAAAACCCAACACTCCACATTTCTGCCCCATGCAGTTTTACCCAAACTTAGGACAGTGCTGTCGGGGTTGAAACACATGTACAGAGCAGAAAGGAACCATGTCCCTGGCAAAGAGGACAGGTTTCTCCTTCAACTGTGAGGGTGGCTTCTGCAGAGATGTTGTGTGATTCATGTTGGAGGTGTAAAACAGAAGAGAGAACCACGAGGACCAGCTTCTCTGCCAGCTCTGCCATGGATGGCCAAGAAGCAAACAGCTGCACTCAGAGATGGAGAACGAGGCTACTCACTCCTCACACAGTTGGATGGCAGCTCCCAACCTGGAGTGGCACCAGCCACATGGAGAGGAACATCAGCTCAGCTTCAAACCAGCCTTCTGTCCCTTGCTTTGGAAAAGAGACTCACTAAAGCATGAGGGCCACCAAGCAGAGCTCCTGGCTATCTATTAAAAGCACCTGGGCTTTTCCTGCAGTGTTTCCGCTTGAGAATCTGAAGCCACAGGAGCTGCATTCCTCTGCCAGCTTAACTAATACTGTTGGAACTGGGAAAGTGCATGTTGTAGCTGGTCAAAACCATCCAATTTTCCTATTGGACAGACTGTCCTACTCAGGTGGATGTGAAAGCTGAGCCCCCATTCCTCAACATCTCCTTGCAGTACAGATGTAGCGTACGTAATGAGTGGGACCAGTGTGTCAGCAAAGCCCATTTCATTTAAATGACTGTTTTCCTCTCACTGACTGGTATTTATTTACTTCACAGAGCATGTCTGAGGTCAGAATGAAAAATGACCCAACCTCACCACAGAGGCTGCCCCGTACTTGAGACGATTAAGATAAAGCCCCACATAAGTGGCCTTAATAAAAGGAATTTATCACAAGACATGGAGAGGAAGGTATCTTTATTCACAAGGTGAATAGCAGGAAGGGTTGTCATTGCAGATTTTCAGTTTGGGAAATTATCATTCATTCTCCAAATTACTGACTGCACAAAAATTACTAACGGGTGCGTTATCACTCCCTCTCAGCACGAGAATGTCTTTTGTTGGATGTTTGATTACAAATGGCTCGCCCCGTGATTATCATCAATAAATCACAGGTAAGCATAGTGCATGCCATGAGGATGCTTGGCTGAGAGGCTTCTGGAGCTGGCATGAAAGGAGAGACAAAAGCCCCCTCCAGCATGGAGCTGAGGGCTTTAGTTGGGTAATAACTCACTTCATCGGGTTGTTTATGCACAAGGACAGCCGTGGACTTGCATGGTCACGGAGAGAATTCATAGACATTGAAAATGCCTTTCCTTACCTCTCCATAAATCCATGCAAGGCAGAGATACCTGGGTGGCTTTGTTGTGGTTTTTGGTTTGTTTGTTGTTTTTTTTTTTGTTTTTGTTTTTTTTTCTTTTTCTTTTCTTCTTGCTTCTGCATCCAGGATGAACGTAGACACAGCAGATACCAAAGGGCAGCCCAGGATAATGAACAAGGAGAATATAAGTGATACTTCTGCAGCTCTAAGTTTGCTAAACATGATGACCCCATAACTCATAGGGATAAAGCAAGCCAGGAGATTTTTATGGGGTCAGAGCCACCTGCAAGGAGCTTTTGGCCACTTCCTCCTTCCAAGGTATCTCAGCAAGTAAGACACATCTGCTGGCTTCTTCTGAAGACAACGTGAGACTGTTGTGGAAAGGCATCCCTGTGTCCTCAGACCCATCAGCAAGAGAAAGGAGAGGTGATACTCTGCAAGAAGAAAATGTTTTTACCTGTATCCTGGTATCCAAATACAGAAAGCTACAAGAAAGCAGCTCACCTACAGCTCAGGGTAGAAGACCTGCTCATTTTTCTCTTGTTGAGTTCACAGAAGGATCTTATTCAGTTTAGTGATACCTTGCAAAGACTAATTTGCAGTTACTTAAGAAGAAAACAATTCCTGTCTTTACTGATGAAATAGTGAGATATTTCAGTGAACCCTGAAATTAATTTGGATCACCCAAAGACTGTGGATGTAACTTCAGACTTGTCCCAGCAAAAGCAGGAGGTATGACCATTATATCAGTGCTGCTCTTCCTGCCTTAGTGCAAAACTCTTCATCCTTACCCACTAGTGAAACAAAAACTCCACCATTCCTTCTCCTCATTTTTTCCCCTTAATTGATGCATCCCCTATTAATGGGTCTCTCACTGTGAACCAGAAATACCTGCCCTGCCACATCTCATCCAGCATCACCCAATGACACTGGGTACATTGCAGCCCTGCATGTTACATCATCGAATCACAGAATTCCAGACTGGTTTGGGTTGGAAGGGACATTAAATTTCATCCAGTTCCAACCCCCCTGCCATGGGCAGGGACACCTCCCACCAGCCCAGGTTGCTCCCAGCCCCATCCATCTTGGCCTTTAACACTGCCAGGGATGGGGCACAGCTTCTCTGGGCAACTTGAGCCAGGTCTCACCACCCTTATAGTGAGGATTTCTTCCTAATGTCCAACCTAAACATTTTCTTTTGGGATTACTGGAGTCATGTTAATCAGACAGCAAAGGAAGCACCTTGATTTTTTGAAGGCAGCGTCCATCTAATGTAAAACTTACCAAGACCTCCAACACCCTCCAAACCCATCTTGCTTTCTGGGATTCAAGCATCCGGGGATATAAATACATCAGTCAACAAGACAGTTGTAGCTAATGCGGCTCGTAGAGGTGAGCAGGTATTAAAGAACTACAGAATCACAGAATCACCGGGACTGGAAAGGACCTCTAAGATCACCAAGTCCAGCCTATGACCTATTTTTGCACCTAAACTGCCCATGGGAAAATGCAGAAAGAAGAGACATATCAATATTCATTGTAAATTGGGGTCAGAAAAGTAGGGAACTGGATGTGCTTACCCAAGCCTTCTCCGAGGCCTCTTGGCTTTAGTGTCCTCCAGCACCAGGCAGAGGAGAGAAAACAGGAGCTGAATGCATTTGATTCACTGTGGATAGAAACAGATATTTAAAAGCAACAGTATCATAGAATCACAGAATAATTTTGATTGGAAAAGATCTGTAAGAGCACTGAGTCCAACCGTTCACCCAGCACTGCCAAGGCCACCACTAACCCATGGCCCTCAGCGCCACATCTCCACGGCTTTGAAACTGCTCCAGGGACAGGGACCCCATCCCTACCCTGAGCAGCCTGGGCCAGGGCCTGACCACCCTTTCAAGGAAGAAATTGTTGCTAATATCCAATTTTAACCTCTCCTGACACAACTTGAGGCCATCTCCTCATGTTTTATCACTTGTTCCTTGGGAGACCAAGGAAGAGTCATCAAGGAAATATTCAAAGACTTATCCTATCCTGAGGTGGGCACACATGGATTCAACCCAAATAATGTTTACTTCAGATGCCTAGCAAAACTAAGTCAGGTGAATTCTGTTCCCAGCCTGGTTTTAATGACCACTACCACAAGCAAAGCCCTTGCTATTAGGGGAAGCATCGTCCTATATTTTTTTCCACAACAGTAGCAAAACCTGAAGATTTGGAACACCACTACCAAGTACCAAAGGCAGGGAGAGTACTTCCCAGTTCACAGAGGCAGACACATGGGTCTATGCCTATGGGACCACCCATCACATGGTTCACCACCTCAATGGACAACTGTGACAGCAGTGAAGCCAACTGCCAACACCTCCATGTAAAGCAATAACAACGGAGTTTACCTTTCCAGGTCCTCTTTTGCAGGAAGAGCTATCAGGAAGAATGAGAAAACATCTGCTGTGTCTTGCTAAGAGATGAAAGGGACTCCCACTTTTGGTGGCCAAGAACTTGGCAAGTGAGGCTGGATGAAGTTGGTTTCAGTTGTTTTCAGACTGAAGCCTTGCCTGAGGGCAGAGTGTTGTATTAATCAGGTCCTGTCCTGACATCTTCTGACACTGGGACTGCACTGATGCTGGCAGCCTGGCTGATGGGCTTTCCATCTATACCTCCCTCCCCTTCTTTGCAGAGCAAGAAGGTTTTACATGCATTTCTTGCTCTGGCTCACACGTTTCCATTAGAGTGAGGAGGACTGGGGGAGGCAGGCTGGTTTGGTTCACCTTTCTGCAGCAGTGGAAATTGATAAGGTTCATATGCATGCAAAAAGCTGAATGGAGAGGCAGGAGGGTGAACGGGGTCGTACACCCAGATGGATTTTTTAATTCCGGGGGAAAATAACACCATGCTCTCAAGTGATAACTGAGCTTTTCTTCCCAACCCCGGACCAAAATATGATTTTTCATCTGTGCGTTAGAGGAGAGGAAAATTATACAGAATTTCATTCTGCAGAATAATAAAGCTTCATGCTGAATAAAGCTCCCATAAGCCAGTGTAATTACTGAAGGGCAGGAAATACACTTTCAGTTTATATCTAATCACAATGCCATATTGTGTACTGTGAAAAGGACTTCTGGAGGCCAATGTTGCTGGAATGTGAGCAGGCCCTGAAGACTTTCTTCTTGGCAGGACTTTTTTGACTGTGAAAAAAAAGGGAGATGATGAGCTGAAGTCACTTCAGAGGGCACGAAAACACTGCTTGAGAAGGAGTCTGGAAACCATTTGTTTGGGGCTTCTGACTCAACCCTGGCAGCTCTTTGACCTCAATTCAAGACCTCGATGCTGGGGGCTGGGGGCCTTCCAGCAGGTCCAAAGGAACACGTGGGTAGTTCGGAGGCTGGGTGCTGCTGCTCCATCCTGGCTGAACACAGCCCAAGAACCACTGCCTGTACATATAAAAAATGCCATTATGATAAAAACAAATGTGATGTCATTGTCATCTGGCATTTCTTCCCTCCTCTCTTATCCTTATGGATGATTGCAGGCACAAACCCTTCTATGGATACCAGCCAGAAGCTGCAACACCCTCATACTCTGAAGCTGGACAGAGCTGCTCAGGGGCAAATGCTACTCAGCAGATATGAGAAACTGTTTAAAACAAGGGTGTTGTTTGGGTTTTTTTCCTCAAAGCAATGTAGGAAATGCCTAGTAAGGTTTCAACCAGGTTTGGCAGATTCCAAAAGGGATGTGCTTCTTCAGGGGAAAAGCAATGCAAAAGGGCAGGCAGGAAAAAGAGACCATGCTTTATGCAGTGAGAACTACCACAACGGATGACAAACCCCCCTTAGCACAGCCTGAAACATTGCTCCTGCACCAGTAAATACAGAGTATAAACCTGTTCCTGGGCACATTTTCTTCCAAGGCCCTTCCACTAAATCCCTGTGGCACCTGGTGAAAGGCAACAGCAGAGTGTGTGAAATGCCAGAGAATGGAAGGTCCCCAAAGACCAGGACACCCATCTGGGCTGGGGGTTGGGGGGGGGAAGGTGACAGCCCCTGACAGGGATGTAAGTGCATAAATACATGCCAAAAGGCTTTGCTTCAGCATGACATATAAATCCACTCTACTGTCTCAATTGAGGTTTTAACCTCACTGGAAAGAGGCAAAGCAACATAGCTATGAAAATACCCTCTGGTTCACATTTAGATTCATTTGTTTGAACCTGATGCAGACAGATTGGAGGAGGGGGAAGCAGGCAGAAGGAAAGCAGCTTTCCCAGTTCCCACCTCAACCGTACCCTCTCCAGAAAACACTGATGGAAAGTTGTCTCCTATGCTGAGAATAACTCCATGACTTAGCAAGTGTCTCTGATCTGCAGGAGGTTTCTACTAGCCCTGCCTTACCCAATGAGTCTTCTAGCCTTGTTTTAGAAGTGGCTGTGGGCTCCATGCCATCTCCCACAGGTTCAGAGGACCAGGATGACTCCGGCTGTCACCCATGGCCAAGGCAGTCAGCTGAGATGGAGGTGGCACCAGCAGGAGACCAGCAGGGTGGGTTACACTCCCCAGTTTCCCTGCTTTGATACTACAAACATGTTCATAATTTACAAAATATACTGATTTGTGCTGTTCCTGCTTGCTCGGGCATGAGCAGTGTCTTTTAGCCCTTCCATTTGCCTCTAAGAAAAAGCATTTATATTTTTCCTCAGACAGCTCAGCAAGTTATTTGTTAGACAACCCAAGCCCTGCTAAGAGATCCTCTCTTAACCCCACCTCTCTGTTCCTCTGCTCACTCTCCAGCTTCTTCCCTACGTGTTGAACACCCTCTTCTGTGCAGAGAATGACCCAAGTGCCACAGAGGGCACCACCACAGTGTCACTGGTCTGAACTGGGAATACTTCAACCCAAAAGAGGCAGGACCCTAGCTCTTTCCCAGCAGAACTCATTTGGTGCCTCATAGACTTTCTCTGGTTAACTAATACACTCACATCTTTCTGCTCCTCTCGTTTCCAGCTGATGAGCTCCCAGTTTAGAGCAGAATTTCTTGTTAATCCCCAAGTGCATGACCTTGCATTTAGTAGTCTTAAATTTCATCCCATTTCCTTTACTCTCGTCTCCAAGATTATGCAGTTCTCCATGTATGGTATTGTGATCCTCCTTTACTTTGCTGACGGCTCCTAAATTTATGAGGACTAGAAAATTGACAGGAAACTTAAGACCAAGCCTGGCTGCCAGTTCACCTTGGATGGGAAGGGCAGATGGGGATGAAATCCCTTGGCTGCACACAGGTGGTGAAGAATACCTGGGTGCAGAGGACAGCCAGCAGAACCTCAGGCAGCTGCCTGATCCTGCAGCCACACACTTCATAAAGAAAAAACCACACCCAGCATGGGATCTGTTAAAGAGGTAAAAAGCTTCTCTGGTCACTTAAACACATTTGGACTCTCTTCAGCCACACAGAGTTGGTTGATTTGGTGGCGGCCTGGTGACATGCATGGGATCTGAGGTAGGAGACTGCCAAAATGGTTGGCCAGCAGTGTTGGTCCATCCAGCACCAGGGGTACACGTGGGCTGGATGGCAGACACCTGAAGTGACTTCAAATTGATGTTTCTGTGTTGCAAAGTGATAACTCCAAAAATGGTGAGTCCTCTGCTTGGAAGGTGGCTGCACTGCATCTCCTGTTGTGGAACAGTGGCTACACAGCTTCACATGCCAGAGGTTCCCTGATCTAAAAAAAAAAAGTTTCAGTATTTTAAGGCATAGATTTACAAAGTCCACCAAAATGTTTTAGGTGCCCCAAATCACATCTTAAGTTAAAAGAAAAGAATCAGGGATGGAGCCTAGAAAGATGTCAGAGATCATAGAATAATTTGGGTTGGAAGGGACCTCTGAAGGTCACCTAGCCCAACCCCCCTGCAGTCAGCAGGGACACCCTTCAATAGATCAGGTTGCTCAGAGCCTCCTCAAGCCTCACCTTGAATATTTCCAGGGATGAGGCCTCAAGCACCTCCCTGGGCAACCTGGCCCATTGTTCCACTGCCCTTATGGGAACAAGCTTTCTCCTAACATCCAATCTAAATCTGCTCTTCTCTAATTTAATGATGGTGGGGCCCCACCTGTATAGATTTGTCTGTCTCTACCTGACCTCCCACCCTCTCAGTTGTTTCAGGTTGGGGTTTGTTTCCTTCTCTGTGTATGCTCAAGACTTTGAATCTGATGGAAATGCTGAATCTGAAAGAAAGGCTGAATCTGAAAGAAAGGCTGCTGAACAGAGTGAGGTATCTTCTGCTTCCCAAGCACAAGTCATAATATTTCTGTTGAAATGAGAACAGTGTGAAACTTCTCTCTCCAAACTCCTCAGACCTCCTAGTCCAAGGCCTCCTGTGGCTACATTCCTTCAAGAGACCCCATTTGCCTTTGCAAAATCCCCTGTCTGCAGGGAGTTAGCCCCTAACCTCCCTCCATTTCAGATGGGAGTGCAGCTGTTTTGCACTAAGCAGTTGGCCGAGGGGATTCAGCCCTCCCAATCAGCACAACCAAAGCATGAAATGAGGACACTGAAGGAGGCAGCGAGCAGAGGGGGCACCGCGCGCCGCTTCTCCAGCATCACCAAAAAAAAAAAAATTAAAAAAAAAAGGGAAGAAAGCAGAGCTTTTGCATTATGATGTGTTCTGTCCTGAGACCGCAAATGCTCTATTTTTATATACCTCCACAATCTCCCCCCTAGCCCTGTCCCCTCCTCCTCCGCCCGTGCAGGCAAAGTTCTTGAATCAGCAGATTCTGGGCTCGGAAGCGGTAAAGAGCTATTGAGGGACGGACTCTGATAGCATTACAACCATACATGGAGCCATTTTCTGTGGCGAATCGCTGAGTTCTACCTGGTTATCTCCTGCCTTGCACATCACTTCCGAATGACATGCTCTCAGTCTGGGCAAAAAATGAGAGTTTTTTTTTTTTAAGAGCTGGGATTTCAATAATATGTGACGAAAGGATGAGATTACTTTCTGAGGTGGGAGAAGGCGAGAGAGGGGGAGAGAGGGAGTGGAGCTGAAGAGCAAGTTCTTGGTCCTTTATGGAGTTTCATAGCAAAGATTCTTTCATGGTGGTAAAGGCAGCCCAGTTGCCTGGTTTTTTTGGGGTGGCTTCCTAGTTCCCCTGAGTGAAGGTGGCTGGGAGAAGCCCATGTAACATTTCACTAGGGGTGAGCCCTTCCCTTGCCCACATTGGCTGTCTCAGCCACTGGGAGCTACCTGCCTCAGCCTCCTGTACATCATCCAGGAGAAGAAATCTTTGTAGCTGTCTACACCAAAGACACATTCGCTTGTGTCTGTGCTGTCAGGATGAATTGCTCTAGTAGCTGGTTTCACAGGCACATCTTGGATCACCTTTGCTCTAGCTGGGAACTGTATTCACTTCGTGTCTGGCCTTCATAACCAGTGTGAAGAGTCCAGAAGCCAAGCCTGTGTGTATAATTCATTAAATGTCGCGGCTCATGAAGAGATGTCCTGCCTGTGAATGGCACTAGTTCAAGCTGCAGAAGCAGCTCTAAGGGGTGGCTGAGCCACAGCTGCAACTTCAAAGCTGAGTGTCATCTTGAAGAAGTCACAGCATGCCTGAGGCCCACCTGGTGGCTTTACTGCCAGGTTTTTGGCCAAAAGTCAGTTGAAAATGGAGAAACACCATGGTGTGAACACCAGGCTCTCCAACCAATGCATGGACACGTGGACTGTGTACATGCTGGTGCTGAGGCTGAGGGTGAACCAAGGAGAGACTTTTATGGTGTTGAATATTCCTCTGTTCAGCAGATACGGACTCATTCTGGAGCGATAATCCCTTTTCTGACTTCAGATAATTCCTGTGCCTATATTCTCGAGTTTGGATGCTTATCTGCTTCCCTTCCCATCATTGCTGGGTGCAGCACAGGGTTTATCATCCCAGCACCTCTCTCAGACAAGCAGTGCTGTCATCCCCCAGGAACCACAGAGAAACTGAGAGGGATGGGACGGTGAGGGTACAGGTCTTCTCCATGGTCACGCACAAAATTGGCTTGGGAAAAGACCCCAGGGGACAACTGACTCTCAAACCTTTGTTGCAAAGCTCAGATAAGGGATAAGGAGAAAAAGAAACTCCATAAAAAAGGCAAAGGGAGGTCATGTGGGTCTGTCACATCCTGGATGCTCCTCTGTTCCCTGGGGGAAACAGCTCAGACCTGTAGCCCTAAGAATGAACTGTTGGGCAGGAACACATTTGCAGGTGAAGGAGCCACACCTTCACTGCCTAGGTTGGCACTTGAGCAATATTCAGGGTGTTCAGAGGGGACTGCTTCTTTGCAGGGACATTGCTGGGAGGGAGATGCAATTCCTGCTCAGCAGAGATTGGAGAAAACTACTTCCCTGCCCAGGATCTTTGGTGACCAAGCCAAATCTTCGTAGTAATGTGCATCAGCATCAGCTTTTGATGGTGAGAAGGTCACCAAGGATGAAGGAGCTTCATGCAGCTGCAGCAATGTGGAGGGTATCAGCACAGGAGCTAAGTAGCTTAAAGCTGTGTGGATAAACCCAAACACTTTGCTTTCCCATTCTGCTGGCTGAATAGAAGAAGACAGGCTTGTCACTCTGCCTCATGGACCCAAAGCTCCATCCCAAACCTGCCTGCAGAGCAAAGTTGCACAGTCTCAGTCTCACTAAAATGCTGCTCACCCATGGAGCCCACCTGAATGTGCTCTTTGCTCTGCCATTCATATCCCAGATGCAGCAGCCGGGGAGAGGGAGGAGTGCAGAGGGACAGGAGCTCCCTCTCCCCAGCCTCAGATGCCATCACCTGCTTGTCACTGCCAGCTGCGGGCTGTCCGTGTCAAAGGAACAATCTGACAAGTGCACCGGATGAAATTTTGCTGGCTTCTGTCTTTAGATAAGGGCACTATCACTGACTCAACATATTTTATGTATAACATGCCCGATGCAAAAAGCATTCAGGCATCAGACTTGTTTAAATGTATTTGATGGTATCTGGCAAAAGCAGTTAACACTTCTCGGCTCAATGCGAGATGCTGTGTATGGAGAATCCCCTCAGGAGAGGCCAGCGTGGCTCTAACCCACCTGCAGAGCAGGGGCAGAGGGAAAGGAGGAGGACAGAGGCTGGAAAAGACTCCTTCTGAAGGTCACAATGATGTTTTGGGAAGCTTAACCCTCTGAGGAGCAAGAAGACCTTGGGAGGAGCAGGGTGGGCAAGGGCAGCTTGGCTGAAAAGACTCTGTTTACCCACACAGCTGTGAGAAGGGGACATTTGGCCAATTTTATCAGTCAGATCCAAGTGTATCTGAAAGTCTTCTAGGAACCTGAGACTGCCATGTCTCTTTGCTAACATCAGCACCATGGCTGTTGTCCCCAGGGCTGTTTTCACCAACACACACCTCTGCTTTAAGTGGAGAAGGCCCTTGAGAATGGTACCTTTATGTTGTGTGGGGTCACTGCCTGGGTTTGACCTCATTTTCTCCTGCATGGGAAGTAAGTGATAGTTCAGATAAACATTTTGCATAAAATCAAAATGCCATCACTTTTTTTCAGAGGTGGCTATTTTCGGTGTTGTTTTTTTGTTGTTGTTTTGTTTTGTTTTTTAGCTGGATTTGACAACACATGAGAAGCAGATAAAGGCAAACCAATCCTCAGGCTTGCTTTCTATTCACAAGAGATTTCTTGATCTTTGGTCCAAGCTCACGTGCCAGCTTCAAGAGAACAGAAGTTCTGGTGTGCTGTGCTTAAGAATATATGACTCACCTTTCCTTTTGAGCCAGTAGAGATTTCCTGGGTTCGGGTAGGTCTATCTGTGGAGAAGCAAGAAATAAGGAGAGGTATTATTCTGTTAATCGCTTCTCATCAGTCTCATGTCTGTTCTTTAAATAAATGCAGTGGAGTCTGCATATGGAATTCTCCTTGGCACGTACCACAAACTTCATGCTCCTACCTACCCTTGCAGAGGTTCATGTGGTCATTAAGTAGCTTGGACAACCTGGAGAGAGAAAGTGATGGTCAGTTCTTCTTGTACAAGGTTAAAAGTAGTGGAGAAACTTGTCCCCTCCCATTTTTGTCACCACCATTTGGTGAGATGCAAGGGTGAGGTTTGAGGTATTTGGAGAGGCATTAGCTTGCTGGCTGGTGTTTAAGAATCCCAGATGCAGATCTCATAATTTGGCGAGTCAGTCTCTTCTCTCCTTGTTTGTGATGGAGAGAAGCAAACTCCCCACCTCTCTTGGTTGCTTCCACTATCTTTGTCCATTGATGTCTCTCTATCAACAAAACAAGGCTTACAGTTTGGAAAAAACCAAACCAAACTAAACCAAAACAAAACACACTTAAAAATCCATAGATGGGATTCATCAGCTACCTCCCAAAAAAGTCCCAACCAATTTTCTAAATTACAGGCAAACAACTGAATTCTTATTCCCTGTGGTTTCCAAGAGAGAGCACTTTCCTGGGGTACAGAATTTGGGAGGAAAACTGCAACAATACTCTATTTTGTTTTATTTTATTTTTACTGTTTAGAACACATGCCTGTGTTCTGCTCCTTGGCTGGGGTGCAGGAAGAAGAGGAGGATGAGAGGAAGAGTGTCTGTGTGTGCAGCGTGGTTGGGGCTCGTGGTGAGGATCCTTTTGTGACCATCAGCAGTTCTCTGTGCTTTTATCCCAGGCAAAGATTATATTTAACTCCCAGGGGTCTTTGCTTCCTCAGATCCTTTTGAGACTGAGTCACTGTAGCACTGCAGATAGTTTTGGGTGCCCTTTTTTGGTTTTTTTGTTTTGTTGTTGATGTTGTTTGGGTTTTTTTTTTCTTTTTTTGGTTTGTTTTTTTTTTACAGTATTAAATATATACCCCAGTGAGCCATAAATCAGTGGTTTATCAGAGAGTAAATCATATCTGTAATAAGGGACCACTTCTTTTTAATTGGTCAGTGCATTAAATGAAACAGATATACTTCCTCAAAGAATACCAATATGTGTCAGCTTGCCTCCTTTAATGAATTTTAATTTTAAACCACCTTTTCTTTGAGAGAAAAGCCATTCCCCCCCCCTCTACCTCTTTCAAATAAAATCATACCCTAAATGGAGGATTTGATGAGTTTTCTGGGTTATTGTAGTTGCACTACTTTATCTTTCATTCCTAGGGTAAGGGGCTGGGGCTGGGTGATCTACCCCTCACTGCTTGAATGCAGATAGGGATGAAGTCCAGTGCCCAAACTTTTCCTGTAACCCACTTTTCCATTTAAGAAAATGGCCCTGCAATCCACCCCAGGAGGTGGTCATGGAACAGAATGGGAAGGAGGCATCTGACTGCACTCCCCACTCAGGGCTGTCCCCAGCCCTCCTGGTGACCTTAGTGTCAGCCCTACCAGCTCAGCCCCTTGCTTGGCAATAGCATTTTGTGAGGCCAGTCAACATTTTTGGTTTTTTTTGACTTCTGTAGGACCAGTATTAGCTTCTGGTGCCTTTGGTTGCCATCCTCAACTCCACCAGTATCTTGCAGCATCACAGCCCCACTGTTTCTTCCTCTCCTAAGGCAGACAGACTCTGCTATAATTTCCTTCTTAATATGCTGGTAGTGGAATCTGAATTTCTTTTATTTGTTTTCATCCCTGTGCTTAAATTTCCTACCAACACCTTGGGTAAGGCTTCCCTCCCCCACTTCAATCTTCTTGTCCTTGGTGGGCTTGGAGTAAGTATAATTTTATTTTCTTTTTTTGTTGTGTTTTGTTTGTCTGTTTGTTGTGGTTTTGTTTCACTGCTTGAATTTCTAAGAAACTAAAGGCTTAGCAATGTCATCTTAACTTAGACCTTCTCTCTTATGACTGTTCCTTGGTGCCACCACTTGTCTTGTAATGTTTTGAAACCTCAGTGTATTTTTTCTCCTATGCTCTTCTGTTCAATTCTAGAGTAGTTCAGTGGCAACACTTGCCCACTTCTTAGATGAGTTATTCATTGTTCAGCAATTTAAAAGCTAAAACAAGACTTCATGGCCATCATCCTGCATAGTACACTAAGCCTTGAAGCTTAATATTGTATATAATGCAGGTTTCTTTCTGCATAATGAGATTGAGAAATTTAGAAGACAGCTTTTTGTCAACAGAAAGCTTCCAATATTTAAAAAATAATAACAAAAATTTGTAAAAATTCACAATAAAGTGATTGGAAAAAGGTTTTGTTTAAATGCCTGTCAGTTAACCAGGCTGGTCAGCTGAAATTCAAGCTTTACAAGGTATCTGCTCAAAGAAGAGCCCTGCCATCTCATCACACATTGCTGGCTGGGATCTATTGCAGCTGCCAGGATGCACCTGACATCTTCTCCATGCTAGCAGAGCCTCAGCTTTGCCTCCCCCTCTAAAACCAAGTGAGAAGTAGGAAAAAACTCTCCATGGGTGAGATCTAATCACCCCACCTGGCATCACAGATGGAGAAAACTCAAGAGGGGAAAAACAGCCTCCACCTTCCTTCCCTTCACCTGAACTTGGTCACCTCTGCCAGGCTGAGCATGGATTTTGGGAGTGCTCTGACCCCCCCCAAAACCCACCTGACTGTGGCAGGGTGGCCTCTTTTAGGGGAATACCACCCAAATTCAGGTGCTGTCTTGACACATCGACGATAAAACCAACCTGAGATGAGGAAGGAGCAATGTGCCACCTGGTGAGCACTCTGGGGTGAGTTACTGCCCAGGGTGACAGCACCAGGTCCTGCTGCTCTGTGGGGTTTTGATGAGGCTGCCTTCTGGTTTTGCACAGTATGTAAAGCTTAAAGGGCACCTCCCTGGGCACACCCGATGCCAGGCAGGGTGTCTGTTTTAAACGCAGAGGCCCAGCTCAGGAGCACATGGGCTGCAAGGAAGAACCCTACGGGCTGGGGTGGGCAGAGGCTTTGCTCCTCCATCCTCAGCCAGCAGCTGGATGCACCAGTGACAGAGAAACCAAGGTAAACTGAGGCAGAACGTTTGGTCTCCTCCATCTTTGACGTGGAAAGACCCACCACGAGTTTCCCTCTCCTCCGGTTCATGTTCAGCTCTGTCCTGATCTAACCCCAGCATTGCTCCAGCATCATTGCCAGGTCCTACAGGGACCACCAGGTACAAGACCTTTGGTCTCAGGGACAAGATGGGTCCTCAGGGGTCTGGGTTCACACAGGCTCTACTGCACCTTGCACCAAACCTCACCAGGAGGATGAGGCTGCCCTCACCTCATGTGGGTGGAGGGGACTCTAAAGCCCTTGGGAAAGGGAGCTGCTGGGTTTGGGTGTCTCGTCCAACCTGCTGGTGGGACACCAAGGAGGGCGACCACCTCCTGGAGAAAGCAGGGAGGGAAAGTTGGACTGGGAGAGCCCACCCTGGCACGTGGCCAGGAATGGCCTTCGGGTGTGATGGGCTCTTGGATTTTATTTAAATCAGTGAGACAGGAGGACAGTTCAGAGCATTGGATTAATTCCACTTTCTCCCTCTTGCTCTCTCTCTTTTTTTTTTTTTTTTTTTATTAGGAAAATAAAAGAGACTTTGAAATATTAAGAGAGAGTGGGATTAGAGCCCTCTCCTGCTACCCCAGTCTTTCCTCCCCTATTAATTTCCACTTGATTAGAATTCTTTTTGAAGTATTTAAATATGGACAATAGGAAAAAGGGAGGGTGAAGTTATTGAATATCAGTTAAACTGTATTAATATAAGCTCAGTTCCAGCTTTTATATAGATACTTCATATATATGTATAGTTTCCTCTAGGAATAAAGTAGATCTATCCCTCCTCCCCTACCTAAAGTAATTATGATTTTAAAAAAACTATAATGAAACTCTTAAACTTTAATAGCCCATTTATAAATCCCCAGCTTAAAATTTAAATGCTTTAAAAAAAGTTTTAGAACTGTAGAAATTTGATTTCTCTCCCCCCCACCCCCCTTCTTTTTCCCCTCTTTTTTTTTTCTTTTTTTTTTTTTTTTTTTACATAAGCGACACTTTTATACTGTAAAACTTTTGAAGCTGTACAGCATTTTATGACCAGTCACCTCTGGCCTGGGTGGAAATTGGAGTGGGAAGGAGCCAGCAAGGAGGAGAATGCTTTCTGTGCTAGCCTGGGGAGGGGGTGGTGCCCACCCTGGGTGCCAACGAGGTGGGTCTGGCAACCTCACCTGGAAAAGGGCTGGAAAGCCACTTTTCCCTTGGGTGTCCAGCACCAAAGTGCTTCACCATGATGCTGAGTGTGCTACAGAGACCCTGAGCTTCTGTTTTTTTCAGAAAGAATAAATCAGAGATTGGTGATGGATGGTCTGGGGGCCCTGAGATAGACAGTGCTGGGTGTCCATGTCATGGTCATTTTGCACCTCCTGACTCATCACCTGCCGGAAGCCAAGGCATATTTTGGGGTTTTATTTATAAATCGGTACTTTTTTATAAACCAGATTTAGATATCTCCATCCAGATTCATAAATCCTCTCAGCTAACCTAAGAACTGCAGTTTGATTTACAAACCATGACTCCCCGCATCAGATTTAACTCCCTGACTGACTTCTGAAACATTCGATTGGCTTGGAAGTCAGGAAATAGATTTACAAATCCTAAAACAGATTTACAATTCCTCAAACATCATCACCAGTCATGCCAATAAGTTTGAAGCAAACAAAAAAAAAAAAAAAAAAACAATCCCAAACAAACAAACAACAAAAATAGATGTTTACAAACCTTTTCTTTGCGTTAGGGATACAAGAGACTGATTTACAGCCCAGGACTGGGAGGTCCTGTCATCTCTGTGATCAGCTGTGTAGATTGAGCTCTTCCCTTGGAATGCAAACTTCCAGCTCTGTCTGAGCCCAACCTCCAACTAAGTTGTAGGATTCAACAGGGGCTGGCATGAATCCCACCCTCACCACCAATCCCCATGCCCAAGAGGTGACAACAAGGTGACCATGGCTGCCACCCATGAGAACCCAACCCCAGCCAAGCCAGCAGGAGGGACACGCAGTGGAAATCTTCATAGAATCATGGAATGCTTTGGGTTGGAAGGGACCTTGAAGATCATCAAAACCCCTGCATAGGCAGGGACACCTCACACTAGACCAGGATGCACAAGGCCTCATCCAAACTGGCCTAAATCTTTTTAACCTTAAGATAAAAAAATAAGGACAAGTGTAGAGTAGGAATATGGGTAGGAATAACACTAACCACCAGTACAGATCAGGGGATGTCCTGTTGGAAAGTACCTCAATGGAGAAAGACCTTGGAGTCCTAGTGGACAGGAAATTCTCCACGGGTCAGCAATGTGCCCTTGTGGCCAAGAGGGCCAATGGTGTCCCAGGGTGCATCAGGAAAAGTGTGTCCAGCAGATCTGGGGAGGTTCTTCTCCTCCTCTGCTCTGCCCTGGTGAGACCACACATGGAATACTGGGTCCAGTTTTGGGCTGCCCAGTTCAAGAGAGATGGGGATCTACTGGAGAGAGGCAAGGAATAATGGGTTGAAGGTAGAACATAGAAAGTTCCACCTCAACATGAAGAGAAACTGGAGCCTTTCCAAACCCCCCTGGATGTGTTTCTGTGTGTCCTGCCCTGGGTGATGCTGGTCTGGCAGCGGGGTTGGACTAGATGATCTCCAGAGGTTCCTTCCAACCCCTGACATTCTGTGATTCTAGATGCCTAAAGAAAGGAAAGTGATTACCCAAGGAGGAGATGTGTTCCAGAACATGCACTCACCCCCTCCAACATGTTGTGGCAACATCCCCAGAAGTGCTGTGATTCACATCCTTCCTCTCCAGGCTGCAGAGCTCCTCTAGCTCATCTCCTGGGACAGGCTTGGCACCAAAAAGTAATCACAACTCAGGGTCCTGTGCTCTTCAAAAGGTGCTGGAAGAGGGCCAACTGATGGATATTTTTGCGGTGCCTCCATTGTGGCTTGATGGGCCCTCCTACACAAAGAAAGAAAAGGAATTTTATATCTGCCTGGGGATGATTTGTTACACAGCATTTTTCAAAGCATCCTGTAATTTTCTCTGAGGTGACGGACACCTGCTCCAGGTTCAACAAATAAGCACTCTATAATTTAGCTGTTTTCCTTGCAAATTGTTGCTAATAGTGCAAGCTTCCATAATGTTCTGGAGAGATTTAGAGGAAGAAAAATCTTGCCCACAACATCCAGTGTTAAAATATGCAAAATCACTTTCAGAATTCAATGTTTTTTGATTTTTTTTTTTCACTCCACCATCCAGATATACATCATAAAGCAACATCTAGCACTCCATCATTTTCCCCTTTGCCAACCCCCTTAAAGGGAAAAGGAGCAATGATTTTCTACCAAGGGTAAAACACGAGGAATAAAAGGACAGAAAACAATGAAGATTTCATGGAAACTCGCAGATCTGGTGTAAGGTCTGCAATTAAAGGATGGGCAGCAATTTCCAGGTGGCATTTTGTAAACAGAAATCTGAAAAATGCATCCTGAGAGTTGATTTTGGGGACAAGAATGTGAGAGTCTAGAGGAGGTCAGTGGAGGAGGCACACATCACAAGAAAGCTTGGTTTTCTTTCTTAGAAAGAAATAATTTAAGGAGTAACCCAGCAGCACCACCAGCCTGCAGTCCCCTAAGGTAGGGGGATTTAGTCCATGAGTGTAGACTTTCATCTCTTTTCCTGTGTTTTGTGTTTGGCTACAAACTGGGGGCCAGGTGCTGGTGGGCCTTGAATTGCAAAGCAATGCCAAAATCCTCCTCACCTGCTCTTTCAAGCTGGGCTTTGCATCTTTTGCATGTTCCCAGCATAAAAAAACCAAAGTGCTCCTTTCCTAACTAAAACCCACTCCCTGCTGTGGTGCTCTGGCCTAAACCTTGCTTAGGTACAAGGAGAGTCAGTCCCTTGGAGTCTCCCTCACACCAAGATGCCCAAGAAGATGCCATTTCCATTTTCCTCCCCCTCCTAGACACAACTTTCTGTCTGGATCTGATTAGACTTTTCCCACCATACAGCCCTCAGGAGTCGGGCATCATCAGCTTGCAAACCATGTTAATAAATTATTGTGATCACTGCCCAAACGGGCAGCCTAAGAAGGTTGAAGATAGAGAGAAAAATAAATAAATAAATGAATTTTCCCATTTGTCTGGGAGCAGGAGAGGGGGAGAAAGAAAAGAGTGAGCTATTAGAGATCCTGCATAGCCACAGGCAAATTCGAGCATCCATGTCTCCTTGCAGGGACTTTTTTTTTTTTTTTCTTTTTCCTTTAAGCAGAGATTACTCTGGTGGTTCAAGGTGCTATCGAGCTCTAACCAGGGACAATTACAAGGCTCCAGTTGGAGCGTCTGAGACGATGTTTACGTCTGATAAGGTTGAAGGGGAATAATGGAAGGAGGGAAGTGATAATGGGCTGCTGAATGGGTGGGTTGGGGTATCATCGCCATAGAGCCTGGAGACAGAAGCAACTGCTGATGCAGAGAGGGTGGATTTGGTTGGGTTTTTTTTCCCTTTTCCCCCTAACCCCCCATTTTGCTTCTATTTTTTCCTGCATATGGAAAGAAAATAGTATCTCTGAACATAGATTTCAGAGTAATGATATCCACATGCACAGAATTCTGGGGTTTTTCCTCCTAGCTCCAAGCACAACTGGTAATACCCCTCACCGACATGTTTTAGGTCAGAAGAGCATCCATAGAACAGGCCTGCATGCCTTGCCTCTCTCATCACTCAGCTCAAGAAGTTCAGAGACCATTTCTTTTTGCTCTCTGCTCATTGCTCAGGACCAGCCTGGAGCCTGTGGCTGCCATCTAAGCACCCAAGGAACAATCAACTGACACCCTCTGCCTTCCAGGGGGTCCTAAGCCAGGGTTGTTCACCCCAGTGTAGATAAAACAGAAGAGCAATCTAATCTCAGATCTGGTTTTAAATAAATCTCCTCCATCAGATGGTGTTGAGTCTGGAGCATTAGCGTGACTCCAGCATCTGGGGCTTTAAGAGAGAGAGGGCAAGTTGTGAGAAGGAGTGATGATAATGCTATAAACTTCACAACCCCACTCCTGTCTGTGTCATGCAAGACCCCTCTCCTCTCTCTTTTGTCCTCTATGCTCTGCTTCATGGGGTGATGGTGATTCAGCAAGTCAGGGGATTGCTTACCCTTGTAGGTCTTCAGCCCCTCTCACCCCAAACTTGGGACCAGAGGCATCAGAGTGGCCAATCAGCAGGGTTAATGGAGGAGGGACACCTGCAGCATCATCCAGTGCAGACAGCAGTGCTCACAGCATGTCACTGTCACTACAGGGCAGGAGACCCCAAGGAAAGACCAGCCTGGAGGGAGACTGCATGTTCCTGTAGGAGCTTCACACAAGCCTTCCCACTCTTCTCCAGCCTTTTAAAAAATAAAAACAAACAAGCATGAGAAGAGAGCAGGTGGTGGATGGGGAAATGCCTTTCTGCTCTCTGCCACGGAAATGGACTAAAATAAAGGAGCTGCTGTGTTATGCCAAGAGAAGGGAGATGATATCTGCCCTGGTTATACCCTGGATACTAAATCCAAATGCATTTCAACCAAGATCAGTTGATAAAAAAAAAAAAAAAAAAAAAAAAAAAGAAAACAGTTGATTTTCTTTCCAGCTCTTGGAAGTGAATCTATTTGGTGTCAGGCTGAAAGAAGACAGCGTGTAAGTAACTGAGAAAGTGTTTACTCAGTGAATTAGTTCAGCTTTCATTGTGCAGAGAGGATTATGGCCTCAGCAGTGGATGAGCTCCATTTCAGGCTGGAGTGGCTCACTTAGCTACCTCCAGGGCAGGACTAATTATCATAGGACTTAGGCCATTAAAAGGGCTTTAACTACCAGTGCTCTCTCCCAGGTCTGGACTAACTGTTTGCCTAGAGCAAACCACCCAGATAACCATTCAGCCTAATGGGCTGCTTTGATTTCTCTGCCCCCTTCTGCCACCCCCCCCTCTCACCCCCCCGCCCCCTTTTGCCTTTAAACTTTACATTACCAGCAGATCTGGAACAATGGCAAAGAATATTAATACCACGGCTGCAAAATGTCAAAGGGACTTTGTTACAGAGTTTTGTGGGGTTTTTTTCTTTTTTCTTTCCCTCCCCCCCGTTTTTTTTTTTTTTTTTTTTGCTTTTCCAATGCTACAGCAATTTTAGGAAGGACGATCTTGCATGGCAGAGAGCCCTCACCTGACTCAGGTGGGTTAAGAGGGGCTGCTCAAAACGCGTGACCCCCCCAAGGGGAAATATCAAAAATGCCCACAGAGACCAGTTCTGTCTTACTCAGTTGTCTACATGACAATAATTGTGGCAGAAGGTACTCTGCATAGAAATAGCAAAAAGACTATTTCCCCTGCAGGCACCGAGCAGCCAAGATGAGAGCAGTTATTACCCCACTTCACAGAGGAAGAGCAGGGGTACAGAAGGTTTTAAATGGTTTGCCCAAGGTAACAGACAACAGACGGAGAACACGGCAGTGCCTGGTCTGTTCCTTATCATTAAAATAGATGTTTGAAAAATTATCTAGTGAGCCCTCTTTAACACCAGCATTCTCATCTCTTCTGGTGGTATATCAGCACATCTGGGCAGTTTTCCCGGGGTGAAATTCAAGGCTATGAAATTAAATATACAGATTGGATAGGCAGTCTCTTCCAGTACAAGACCTCAAGAGGGCATCAAAGGAACCGAGTAGTTGGTTCTTCACACCCCAGAGCTGGGCAGCACCCTGTGTGTGCTGAAGGCACATGGACTCAGAGTTGTGGAGGAAGAATTCCTTTTAAAAGAGCTTGCAAAGAAGCGTAGAGTGGGTGGACTTCTGGTCTGCTCCCCTGTTCACACCACAAGGCTGCAGAGCTGCATGCACCTTCAGTGGGGCTCCTGCCCACCGGCTCCTTCCCGGCATGCCAAGAGAATGTGGGATGTGAAAGCTGTGCCTGTCCAGCAATGGGTATTTCTTCCTCCTTTGACACTTTTCTCCATCTCTTTGTTCTCAGGCTTTCTTGGCTAACTAGATTCTGCCTTCTATAGCCTAGCTGACCGCTTTCACAGCATTTTTCAGAGCTCTGAAGTCTCTTGCAGATGGTTGAAACATGCCAAAATTGTGTTCTGCTGCTTCGTCTATATGGAAATTGTCTAATTTCTGCCTGCCTCTGATCTCTTACTCTGAGGATAATGGGGTTTAGTACTTTCCCTTCTTGTCCCTGCTGCAAGTGTGAACTGGAATACAAGACAAACTGCTTACTAGAGTGCAAGTTATTTGTTGTTTGCAGATGAATGGAGCTGGTTTTCATTTCCTGTGATTCCAAGTGTTCAATTCCTCCCCTTCCTCATTCACCCGTTGTTTGACATCTTCTGCTTTCCCCTCATTCATTCCTCATCTCATCTGAAAGCCATCACCTCGAAGCCCATCAAGAAAAACAGAACACAAGGAACTCACTATGAGGCAGGTAATTGTGAAACAGCAAGTGGGTTCATTGGAAGAAAAGGCATTTCTCAGAGGGAAAGCAAACTATCTGTGGGTTTCTTCCCCTGGTGCTAAGGATGCTCCAAGCATGGCTGAAACATCTGCCTACAAAATCGATCAGGAAAGCCCCAGAAATAAACATCAGAGCTAGAATAATCTTGGTGCAAGAGACCCTGCTCCAGGAGAGCTGGAGACCATGCACTTGGAGAGGCAGGGACTCTCCAGCTCTGCTTTCTCAGCACGGCAAGCCCCTGACCCACGTTGTAGCAGACAGGGTGAGACAACAAGCCCAGAGCTAAGGCCAGAGAGGGGAAGCATGTTCTGGTGCCTTCTCTTCTTTATCAAATGAGGCTTTCCCACCCTTCAGCGACACAGCAATTAACTTGTAAATGTTTGCCACAAAATTAATTCTCCACCAGCTGCTATTCTGTAGCTGGGAAGAAATAAGTCAATGAAACATCGACTTGGATAAAGCCCTCACAACAACCTCTGCCCTGATACAAGAAAAAGACCTGTGAAACTAATAAATCCCAACCCAGCTTATATAGACAGTACCCAAAGACTGAAAGCCCACTCAGAAACACTCCCTCCAAACCACTCCTGCTTCTGACACAGGCAACAGGGGTAGGAGGCATCAGGCTGAGCTCTAGAGCCAGGTCAGCTGCTGTGCAGTCCCATGTTGAGGCTGAACTAAAACAGTAAGAGAAAACTCAGGTGTGTGTCCATATTCTGAAAAGATGGTCCTCATTTTGGAAAGATAACCAGGTTTTCATCATCAGGTGCACTTGACGCCCACTCCCAAGCCTGTGCTAGGTCTCTTCATCCCACATTTGGAGGTCAGACAGAGAAACAGTCTTGACAAGTGTCCTACTTGCCCTGAAGATAAAAGTATATGCCCATAGGACAGCAAAAGAAGGTCCACCAAATGGTTCATATGCTACATAGGCTGTGGATTGGGACAGATTTGCTTTTCCTCACCCCACGGTATTTCTCACATTTCAGCAGGATGTCCCATCCTTGTGCTACATCCTTGTGTGCTATCCCCTGAGCTGGGGTGATGGCTGTAGCTATGGGTAACTCCTGCCTGTAGTGGCCCATTCTGAACCACAGTGACATCCCAATCACCTGCCAGCTCTGCATGCTCTCACAGTGGAACCTCAGCCCAGACTCAGATTTTATTCCTCTAGTGTCTTCCACTTTCAGTGACCACAAGCACATGCGTTGTTCCTCTCTCTTCAGCAGCACTTTCAGATTACAGCTCTAAAACCTTACTGAATTAAAGGGATTCTTGAACGTCCATTCTGGGTTCTGTTGCAATGGGATCCACCAGATTCCTAACGCATCCCAGTGCTGGCATCAAGAAGACAAGGTGGATGATGCTCTGCTTAACCATGAGGTCTTTGTGGTTTCACACACTCTTGTCTATGGTAGAAGGTAAGTTTGCCACCACTTATTTTGAACAGGAGCAGTTCTTGATGGCAAGTGAAAGAATTTCATGCTGCAGGTGCAGAAGACTTTAGTCACGGTGAATATTAGCTGAATACATCATCTGCTCTGAGAAGGCTTTCTGAAGGCTGGCTCTGCAGGCAACAGCTGAGCTGAGAAACAGATAAAAGACACTAGGAAGGAAGAGCAACTGGGAGATCTAGGAACAGAAAATACTGCTCTAGAGAAAAGAAATAGCCTGTTCTCCCCCAGACACAGAAGTACTGTGGAGGAGAACAGCTGATCTGGAAGCACAGAACTCAGCACTGGGAGGAGATAACAACGACTGGAGGCTCCTGCATTATGGGTGAGCTGCTGGTCCCCAGCTCTAGATCTTCACAGCAGACCAGCAGGCACGGTCACAGTGTCACTAGGCCTACCACAGAGAAGCTTCTGGACAAATAAACAGCTGGGTGAAGCTCAAGCCAGGTAAGAAGTCAGTGATGCTTCAGGAAGAAGAGAAGTGATTCAGGCATGTTCTAAGATAACGCTGATGCTCTCTTCCCCTCGCGCAGGAAGGAGAACACCAGTAGGCAAGAACTGCTCTTACTCCTTAGGGCTCAGCCTCTGTTACTCAGGAGCAACTTGTGAGCACCCAGGTCACTCCCTTGCTTTCCCCTTTCTTTCTGTGAACCCTGGCAAGCCACAGGAATTCATCAAGCCAGCTCTGAAGTGCCTCTTCTCCAAGATAGAGCTGGCATCACCAGATCAAGGTGAGCTGCTAAGAACAGGAGATGACAGTGAATGGGAGCAGATTTTCTCTCCTTACCCAGTCAGCCACATGCTTTGGGGATGCAGCATTTTCTATACATCTTGAAGGCTCAAGGAGTGATGACGGTGATGGGTGGGATAGCAGGAATATTTGGAAATGCAAGGAAGGAGATGTTTCAGTCATTTTGATCCACAAACTGCGAAGTTCTTATGGACATTACCAACACAGGAGGGAGTTATTTCCCACACTGGGGGTTAAGAAGCTGTGGCTCCTTTGGGTTGGAACTCTTCCATCCCTCCCACAACAACCACAGGTCCCAAAATAACTTCTCCCAGTTTTCCTTTCCCTGCTTCCTATGCTTCCTTTGGAAACCAAGTAGAAGTGAAGTTCTACTATTGAATAATCTTCTTGCTGAGGTGGTATATAGCTGGGGAAGTAGTGGAGAAGTCATCTCTTGAGTTAACTCCTTCATCTAGAATTAATTTAGTGGACCTGTCACCCACTGATTAAAGTTGTCACCTGGAATACAGCAATTCCTTCTGCATGGCACAGATTAGTCAACTGAACTCGAATTTATCCTCTCCTACACCATGTCCTCTTGCTTTTTACGTGTGCATTTTCTAAGGTATTTTTTGCATGTGCATTTCTGAGGCAGCTTTTTATTTAATTTCTGCTCTTCTGAGATATGTATGCCTCTAACAGGCTTAGAGGTTGTCTTAACCAGTCATGGTGGGTCCAGAGAAGAGCAGTTTGTCTCCATGTTACTAGGCAAGACCACCAGTTGGATAACCCTCCATCCCTGGCTGGATGTGAGCCTCATATTTGTGAATGGCACCAGCAAATCCTGGCCAGGAGGGGACCTGAGCTTTGAAGAGTCAGCTGCTGCTCAGTGGCCTGGGAAGTACATCCAGCACTTCTGATTTCAAACACATTTTCTTCCACCGATCAGCAAAGCTTCCAGATTCTTCCTTGGCCTGTTCCTGCATCTGATCCTCCTTACAACTGCTGCCTCCTTCCATGGACTCAACAGCTGGTGGATCTGGGACACAGTTCCCAAAAGCCAGGCTGCCAACAGCTCTGTGTCTGAAAGTTTGACACCTACCCGGCACGAAGCTCTCCCTCCTGCCACGTTCTTGGTAGTGCACAAGGAAAATTCAAGCATTCTGCAGAAAAAATAAATGGGCTCTCACAGGTATGAATAAAATTGCCCGAGTCTGTGCTGGGGAGCTGGATGTTTTCTCCTCTTTGGACTCGCTGCTTCCTTCTCTTAACACCTGGAACCAATGTCTCCTTTGGACTGTGGTGGGGTAACCTGGAGAGAGTGGCAGAATTGCTGCAGACAGACCCTGGGCTGGTTTTATTTTCCTATTGAACCTTGATGGAAACGCATGCACAGCAAGTCAGGGCCTGTCCCTTTTCCTTTCTCCTTTCTCTCTCTCTCTCTTTTTTTTTTTTTTTTTTTTTTTTTATTTTTTTTTATTTCTTCCAGGAGTGCTGATGATAAGAAAAGCAATGTCTAAATCTTCTTAATGGTGTTTATGCAAGCAGTTTTGCTTAGCTGCAGTCCCTGCCACCCCCTCCCCCGTCCACCCTCCCTTCCCATCTTCCTGCTAATATCGCTGCTTCATTCCTTTCCCTGTTGGCTATTACTATGGACTACAGCGAATCTAAAACTAAATAATCCCCTTAGTGTCAAGTTTTCTGGGCTGAGCAAATAAATCTAACCAAATGCATTATCTAGGTAGAGGAGGCTGTTGTAAGGGGGGGGGAGGAAGATAAAAGCTATTTTACTTTAAGGCAAAGAGTAAAAACATCATTTTTCATTCGTGTCGTACTTTTAAAGGCTTTTTTTTAAAAAAAAAATATTTGAACTTTACTGTTCAATCCCTTTCTTTTTCCATTGTAATTAAAAAAAAAAATAAAATAGATTCAGCAAAGCTTCTGACTTCAAGCATTAAAGACAGGGAGAAAGACCCCAGATAGGTGCCGTTCAAATCCCCCTCTCAGACGGGTAATTCTGATCAGGCAGTAAAGCAGCCTAAATAAATAAAATCTTCCCCACGTCCCCTTCCCTGGAGGAGGGAAGACGAAGGATATTAGAAAACTCATTTACAGGAGGAAGAGCACATGGTAGATCTGCATGTGGCAGGAGAGGAGGTCTGCTGTGGTTTTGCCCTGCCTTGAGTTCCCAAGTTGGCAGCTTGCAGGGGCAGGACTCTGGCTGTCTCTGTGCATGGTGGCAAAGAAGTCTGATTTTTGCCATAGGTTTGGATGCAGGGCTAAGCCAAACATGGGAATAAAGTGCTTCAGACCTGGAGAACTGTGTTCTTAACTCTCATTTCCCTCTGACCAAGGCAGACAAAGCCACTCAGCCATTGCCCCATCCCTGGCAGTGTCTCAGGTCAGGTTGGATGGGGCTTGGAGCAACCTGGGCTGGTGGGAGGTGTCCCTGCCCATGCAGAGGAGGTGATCCTTAATCCCTTCCAACCCAAACCATTTGGTCATTCTATGATAAGAATCAGCTCTGTTTCCCACCAGCCATCCCTCTTCTCCTGGGGTCTGTACCCCATGTGGTCTGGGGAAAGGCTGGAGGCACCCTCCACCTGGTGATCACTCTGGACACCAGCCTCCTGGTTTGTTCAGTACAGAAACAGCCAAAATGACCCAATGCCACCACCCTTTATCTGAGTTCACCCTCTCCCATATTGGTTCATTTTTTAACTCAGACCAGTTTAGGGGGTGCCTGGTATAGCTTTTACAAAATCAGAACCCAACACACACATTTCTGTAAAGTAAGAGCTCTCAAATTTTGGCCTACATCAGCAAAAAACCAAATGAGTTGCTGAGTTTGGATCCTCTGTCTTGAGGAAGAGCAGAAAGTTCTCAAGCTGCTGGAGCTAAACTCTAATAGCATGGGGTGTTGCTCCCCCACAGTTAAAGTCTGTCCCTCTTCAGTCCATTGCTTTTTTTTTTTTTTTTTTCACTTTAACTTCAGTCTTAGAATAATTAAGTCAACGACTTTTCCCTCTGCACTTGGTTTAATCCCTTTGTATATGTTTTGGGTTCCCCATCTCTGTAGCCAGCCTGCTGAGCTGATCTGCTCTTATGATCCATTAATCTTTAAATTTCCCCTGGTTTAGATGGGCAGATTATTACTGTTTGAAAATGATCCTTTGCATCTTCCTTTTCCTTTTTTTATTTTTTTTTTTATTAAACAGCCCTTATAAATTTTTAGACCACCTTAGTTTTTAGAGGTAAAAGCCCAAGAAGAAAAATGGAGGCTTTGTTCTATCAGTTCTTTTTATATATATATTCTTAAAAGAAAGAAAATCTCAGGCACTGCTTGCACTGAAAAAAACCTGTAAAGATAACTCCACTGCATTCAGATATCAGGAACTGCAATCAAGGTCAGAAGAAGTAACCGGTTCTTGACCTGCTCTTGGTCCTCACAGTAAGGACACCAGCTGAGGACCAGCCTCAACCAATCTGCAATACGATGGTGCAATCATCTTGCTCATTTTCTTCTAATACCCTTTCAAATACCTGCACAAAACTGCCTGCTTGGCTGTGCCTGAACTCCAGAAGTTGAGGGAGAGGAAGAACTGCAATCTTTGATAAACAATCTGAAGTAAATGATCTGAGAAGATCACGATGCCCTAAAATATTCTGTAATTTCTCCCACAGTTTTATGGCATCTCCCAGTACTTCTAGGGGTGTGGCAAGGTATTTAAGGTCTGTTTTTTGTTTTCTCTTTGCACTGTTTTGATTTGATTAATGGTCAATTAAATTGACTTTTTTCCACAAGTTGAATCTGTTTTGCCTGGGATCATTAATGGTGAGTGGAACCCTCCTAGTCCTTGTCTTGACCCATGAGAATCACAGAATTTCAGGTTGGAAGGGACCTCAAGGATCATCTGGTCCAACCCTTCTAAGATTACTGTTGATGTGAGATGTCTCAGCAACCTATTAAGCTGAGACTTAAAACTTTCCAAAGTGGGGGAGAATGCACCACTTCCCCTGGGAGACCATTCCAATGTCTGGCTGTCCTCAGGGTGAAAAATTTACCTCTTGTGTACAATCAGAATCTAAGCTGTAATCTAAGGTATTTTAGGTGGATTTCCTCAGGATCCTGAAGTGTGGGAGTGGCCCTGTGGTCCTTTGTCACCGGTTGAGCCTAAGGCAAAACAGTTTTTGTTCTTATTACACCCCCCCACCCGTGTATTCTCCTTGGTGCTGATTTTTCTGTCCATGTCCTGGCCAACTCCACCTGTGCTGATGTTTTACCACTCTTTTCTGCTGGGCACAGAAAGCTGACAGCAAAGGCAGGATGCTTCCAAGCAAACCTTCTCCCTGGCGTGTGGCAGCTCTTTGGCATCCAGCCTTGCCCATCACTCCCAAGTTCTGGGACACAAGACACAGCTCACCCCAGGCATCTCTGCAGCAGCTGACAGGAGGGTTTTACAGCCCACTCAACCCACAGAGGGCAGCAGGCAGATTGCTCACAGCATTCCCTTGCAAGCTGGGTGGATCTCTCTCCCAGGGCTTTCACGAGCAAGCTGCCACTAGAAAAGATTCCCAGCATCATTACTGCACCAGATCTCTGCCAAAACCAGCTGCATCACCTCCTCTCACCATCGTTCTCACCCACACTGTTTCCCCAGAGGTTTGGGTTTGGCTGTCAGCTCTTTATGCTGTTGCTTGCCACCAGTTCCTCACAGGTGACAGGTGACAAACATTAAGAAAAGTCTGCTAAAAAAAAGAAATAAACTGAACAAGTTTTCTGTCACTGCACGTGGGACTGGGAGCACGTGGTGGCTCTGACCTTGATTATATCAGTGGTAATCTATTGCACAAACACTGCATGTATATATGTGTATTTACACACACACATATCTAAGTGTATTAAA
This sequence comes from Heliangelus exortis, assembly GCF_036169615.1. NCBI lineage: Eukaryota > Metazoa > Chordata > Aves > Apodiformes > Trochilidae > Heliangelus > Heliangelus exortis. Next base: position 10,229,113 of record NC_092430.1, read on the forward strand.
AAAAAAAGACACATTTTTCTTTGCATGGCCTTTCAGTGCCACAAAAAAAATGTGTATGAAAGGGTCCATTTCTGCTCACTCATTGGCTTGCATCATTTTATCCTTTTTATAATCTCCACTATTTCCATCTTATTTTTTCTTTATTTTTTTGTGTCTCCCATGACTATCCAGCCTTTTGGTAAGGCTTTTCCAGAGTATAGATCTTCTCATGGTCACTGGTTTCCAGACTAAATTTATTCATGGCTATTTTATCTCACTTTGCTCTTGTGCCAGGGCTGCCCTTTGATTGGAGAAGCTCTTTTCTCTCCCTTGTGTTTAATCCCCTGACATATTTCCTGCGTATTCCCCCAGTTTCCCTTTCACTGGAGTAATCAAGCCAAGCTCTTTCTGCCTCATGTGTGGGACATGTTTCTGTCTCCTTGCTTGCTGCCCAAGACTTTGTTCCTGATGAGCCCATCTTTTCCCCAACACAGGGGGACTGGAAGAACTCCAACTGGTCCTTTTCCCAGCAAGGATTCTGCAGTGCAGAATACAAGGGCATGAGCACTTTCCTCTCTCCACTGGAAACATCTCACCCAGGATACCCCAGAATTGCATTTGCTTTCACCCATGTGCATCAATCACATCCCCACCATGGCTCTTCCTGCCATCAGGCACCAAACCAATTTCTTCCCACTTCCATCCCACCACAGAACCTATCCCACATAGCTAATATGCTTGGACATCCTCCTTCTTCCTTCAGATCATGACTGAACCATTCATATCCTAACTTTGGCCTTTGCTCAGCTGTAATCCTGGCTCTCAGTGCTGAGTGTATATGAAGGCCATACCCAGCTCCATCCTCTACCTGATCTGGTGGTCCAGGAGCTCCTGTGCCACATCTGTACATTTATACACTCTTTTTCTTGCCCTTCAGAGAAGAGCAGCCTCATTAACCTCATTGCCTTGAGCAACCTGATGGGTAAGTGCCCCTGCCCATGGCAGAGGGGTTGCAACTAGATGATTTTAAGATTCTTTCCAACCCAAACCAGTCTATGATTAGCAGTAACAGGGTTATCCTTCCAGCTCAGTTGTGCTGGATTTCCCTTCACTTGATTTGGTTTCCCAGCACAGACACCTTTGGTTGCCCACTGGCAATGCATCAGTGAGAGCTCCAGAAGTTAACACACCCCAAGAGCCAGCAATCACCAAGGAACTTTGTCACCACACTGCAATAATTTCCAGGTCCCTGGAAAGCCCTTAGGAGTATGGCTCTCCTCTTTCCATGTTGTACACAGGAACCTGCACACAAATATCTCATTGACCATGTCCCCAGATAGTTGGTCTGGCAGCCCCACATGGGCTGCTGCCCACCCAGGAGCACCATTTCCAAGACAATTCAGCAGGTCAGGATGATCTTCAACGACTGTCACGTCAGGACACATGGTCCCTTTGTAGACACAGAAGGAAGGGCAAGTCCCCTCCCCAAGTCTGGTGGCATTTCATGATGAGCCAGGGGCCTGTGGGAAGCTCCTAGCCTTGAATTGGGAAACGGCATCTGTATTAAATCCATACTTTGTGTCCTGATCTATTATCTGAGATATCTGCTTTTATGGACAAGGTGGTGTCGCAGGCTTACCTTCTCCTTTACTTGCTCCATGGTCAGGTGCTCCAGGACCTCCAGCAATGTCTCACAGCAGGTTTCAGATCCATTCCCCAGCAGGAAGGGCAGCGTTCCCCAGGGACCATGCACTTCTAGGACAGAAAGTCTCAGCATTACTTTATTTATATAATGACACTGGAATAGGTTGCCCACGGAGGCAGCTGATGGCCCCACCCTGGAAGTGTTCAGGGCCAGGCTGGGTGAAGCCTTGTCCAACCTGATCTGCTGGGAGGTGTCCCTGCCCATGCAGGGGGGTTGGATCTTGACGATCTTTAAGGTCCCTTCCAAACCAAACCATTCCATGATTCTGTGATTCTATTTGTAAACACACCAGAACATTTCCAAAATAAAATTACATTTTCTAAAAAAAAAAAACAAAACCCAAAACAAATCAACAAACCAACAACTTTGATTCCACCGAACGCATCCCCTCCCACTTTTAAATTTTACCCTGAGGTAGCCCTCAAAAACTGGGCACAAAGCACACAGCACATCTTCATTAAGATAAACCTGCCATGAGGCCAAGGGGGAATAGCAACAATCAGAGCTCATTCAAACTGCTCTGTGCTACACAGGGAGGAGTTTTGGGCAGAGACACAGACAGAGGCGTGCGATGGAGGACTGGGAGAGCCCTTCTGCAGAGGACACGGATTCTGCCTCCGTGTCTGATAACTCCTCCTCTTTCCTACACCCAGAAGCCTTGCAAAGTTTTTAAAATTAGTCACTGAAAGGGTCCAGGCTCATTTGGGACAGATCAAAGTGTTTCCTTTCCACTGTGACATAATTTGGCAGCGTTAGAGACCAGGGAATTCGTAAAGGGTGGGGAAAAAACGCAAACAGTGGTTTGGGGATGTAAAGTGGAAGGGGTTTCCTTCTCCATCTGCAAAAGCAGGACCTCCCAGGACTGTCCTGTCTTCACTTTCCTTCTGTGTTTTTCTCTCAAAATGTAATTTTTGATAAAATGAGTGCAGCTTTTGAAGCCTGAGAGTGCACAATCACCCGTAAAAAAAAAAAAAAATCTACACAAATCCCCTGACAGAAAACAGAATAGACACAGCTGTGAAGGTTGGTGTGGCAGGTCTGCTGACCCTCTTCTATAGCAGAAGAATAAAATAAAAGTGATAAAAAATATTCCAAAAAGCATTTGCATGCAGGGTGTTGGGTTTTTTTCCTCCAAGGAACATATTGCTTTTCAACACAATAAAGGACAAGAATTTAGTGGAATTCAACCCAAAATCTCACTTTTTTAACTCTGGGAAAGAGCCTATTGCAAATAATGATTCAGAGAAAATCGTGGGGTGATTCAGAGAAAACCCTGAGGCTGCTGGGTCCCTGGCAGCGCTCAGACCTGCTCAGAGCATCTCAGTAGCCAAAAGTCTCCCACTTTGCCCCTCAGCACCGTGCAGCCCCCGCTCACCCAGAGAGCTGCAGACACTCCCTGAGCAATCCCTGAGCATCACACGGATTGACTGGATGTTTACAGACATCAAGTTTGCTCTCTAATCCCCTTGGCTTTCACCTAAGCATCCAGGGAGGGCTCTTTCCAGTGGGTAAAGGCTACATGGGACCATCAAATAGAGTAGCAAAAGTGAGGAGGAGGGTGCTGGGGGAAAAAAAAAAAAAAAAGAAGGCAGAATTTTTTTTTTTAAAGATGCTGATTTAGAGTGTGCTATTAAAAATGCTGCCCACATAGCCTTTTAACCCTCAAAGATATCAGATAACTTTTTTTTTTTCTTTCCCCAGCAGTGAGATGAAGTGGCTGTCATTATCTGAGGAGGTCTGTATCATATTGGAATCTGCCAGCGCAGGTCAGCGAGTCCGTGGTGTTCTGGTCCCAGCTCCAGTGCTGAATTACATTTCCCAGGCACAATGGCTGCAGAATGGGTGGGTGCTTTGTCATTTAAACTGCATAAAGAGGCAGAAATTGATTTTTATTGTGGATCTTCATATCTAATAAAGCTCTGAGGGGCTCTTTTCTTCTCCGATTGAATGGCCATTGAATGCTTTCAATCTAGTTCTGTGTTTCATGCCTAAACTGAATAGTGGCAGGAGGAAAATAGATGGGGGGAAAAGAGGCCAAGTCACTTTCCAGATTGAAAAGGATACAGAAGAGAAATAAATAAAAAAATAAAAAGTAAAAATGAATCAGGGGAAAAAAAAATCCATTTAAGTGGAAAGGGGAACTTTCCTGATACTGAGAAAAAATTACTTTGTGCAAGGTGCCCATGCATGACTGTGCCAATGGCTGCATGCAGAAGGGTGCAGCTGGATGCATTTTCATGGTTCAGCAGAAAGAGGTGGGACTGGCTGAAACTTTACTGAGGGACTCTGACGTTCCCTGCATCTCAGTCCTGCTCTTTGGGACTGGAAATTTCCAGTTGCCTGGTCAAGACATGTTAATTCTGTGCATCCCAGAGCTGCCCCGGGCAGCGTGGTCCTCGGTAACTAATATTTTGCTTAGGCTGCTATAAAATAGGAATGACTCAGTTTGTGCTGCCATTAATTAGAGGAGAGATTGGTTTAGAATAGGGTGGGTTTTAAAATGTAATTAGTACCTAGTTCATCACGTCCTCCTCAAATCAACAAAGAGACAATAATACATAATGGGTTTTCAGTTGCTCTTTGATATGTATTGCTCATTTAGTCCTGGTCCCCTTGGGAAGCTTCATCACAATTAGCAAGGCCAGTAGCATCAGCATTAATTGGTCTTGCTGATGGTCTGATCTAAGGTCCTAAGGAGTCCTCCTATAGCATTGCAGGCTGTGGTCAGACACACTTGGGAACTCTTCCTAATTGAATGTTCAGTGTCTTGATCATTAGACCCAGGAGAAAAAGTCATTGCCTGCTCACAGGCTCAGCCTTTGAAGCAGCAGGTGATGGGATGAACAAAATGCTCCCTTGCAGGATCTGGGAAGGGGGACTCACAGCACCCCACTGGGGCATCCTCCTGCCCATATCACCATACCAGCACTTTTCTGCACATCAGAAGCTTCAAGTTCTTTGAGTCCAGCATGTGGAAACACAGCTCAGAGGCCTCAAAAGATGCCTTTCTTTCAAGGTAATTTTTAAATGTTTTGAGTATGCCTGTGTGATTTGACTCATGTTCTTGTACCTTCACAGCTAGCACAGGGAATTCCCCTCTGACATAGGCTGGTGCAGGAGATGTGAGGAGCTTCCCAGCTCAAACCACAGGGAAGCTCTTCTGTTGAAGAACACGTTTTTATTTTGTTTTCTTGCAGCCATCCAAAGCTCTGTTGTAGGTTTCTGTCTTCTTAACTGTGGCAAACTTAAGTTCATGAGAACTACAAACTCTTGATGAGTCCTGGACTTGAGCAAATCTAAAACTCTCAGCAGCCCTGTGCCTGAAGAGTTGGTCCTTCATTCTGAGCCATGAAGGCATTCAGCATCTCTGTCCTCCCTTGCAAATAAGGTCTTTGAAACCTCACTGGAAACCTATTGAAATGTCCAGTGCCTTCTCAGAGGCACTGCTGAGCCCTTGGTTATGTTGGTCAAGAGGACAGTAGGCTTCCCGGCAGCCTGGGGATGCTCAGATTTCCTTTTCAGTAACACCTCTCTCATAATACACACCCAACTGCTTTATTGCCAGCACATGAAAAGCAGGAGAAGTAGCAGATGCCAGCTGGATCCTCCTTCTCCTGCCCTGGAGGAGAAGAGAAGCTAACTTCAGAAGTTCAGCAAAGCAAACCTCCCACTGGATACACAGTTCCTTCCCTGCACACTTCCTTCAAGAAAGAGATTTGTCCTGAGGCTGCTCTAAAATGGGAATGACTCAGTTTATGTCGCCATTAATTAGAGGAGAGCTTTAGAATACTGGTTTTGAACATCATCACCCTTAAAAACCTTGTCCAAATAGCTTTTTGAGCCCTGGGCAGCCAAAGAAATGCCAAAAAGGAAAAAAAAAACAAAACAAAAAAACCCCCAAAAAAACCCAACAAAAAAAATGGTGGTTACAACTTTAATCTTCCCTCTGAAAATCTTTGAGCAAACCATATTCCTTAGAGAGCAGGACAAAGAATCAGCAGAATCTTGAAATGTGTTGATCCAGAAACCACCCCCCCAAAAATGCCAGGCTGTATTCAAAAAAGAGAGAATAATAGTGAAAATCCTGTAATGGAATTACAGAACTGCATGATACACCTTCACCCAGAATAATGTTTTCTATTCCAGCCTCTCTGCCTCAGAATGCAGGTGCAGGAAAGGTCCAAGGGAGGGCAAAGGAAATTATTAAGGGCACGGAAAGACGTCCGTGCAAAGAGAGATTAGAAAGATCATGGCTATATAATTTAGAGACGACATGAATAAGTGAAGCCATGATAGAGATATAGAAAATAATTTGCCTTTTGCTGGTTGGCAGAGCATTTGTGAACTCAGCCTGCACTGGTTCTCCTTCAGATCCACGTAGGGCTTGAGTGTGCTCAGCAAAGAGGAAAACAAACATCACAGAGTTGGAAGGCATCCTCCAAGAGCCTAGAGTGAGGAGTGTTACTTGAGATTCAAATAAGTAATTTTAAGTAATATGGTCCTTCTTCTGGTCCTGGACGCAAGAAGCTTTGTATAAAGGAGGAACTTTCTGAAGAATCCCTGTCCTTTGAATCTCTTGGGGAAGCTTAACTCAGAGGAAACCCTATGCAGATGTCAGTAACACTACTTTTACCATCTCTGCATCTGTTACACTTATTTTGCTTTATATACAATTCTCTGGGGACAGGGTCTCACTATCTTCAGTCTGGTGGTACTGGTCATCCATGAATACCTTGAAGCTTTGTGGCCAGAAGATCATGCTTGAGATGCTGCTCTAACATCTCATGTTGGAGACTTCACTTTCTTCAAAACTTCTGATGAGTTCAATGAGGCTCTTGAGAACTCACAAAGTCCTTAAGCTCATGTCTCTATTGCATGGGGCTGTGTGGAAAGCACCACATCTTCCTGCACAAGGCCTTCCCCATCAACAACTAAAGAACCCAAAAACAACCCAGTCCTTGGCTTCAGCCCAGGGACTTCAGCCCAGGAAGAGAAGTGACTGCCCTGGAAATTGTCTCTCGCTGGAAGGAAGAGGGTCTGCCTTGCTTCCCAGAGGGGATTTTGTGTGTAAATGCTCCAGTAATTATTTAAAGCAAAGTGTTTTAAAGAGAATGTGAATTTTGGAGGGACACAAAAGGGCTCAGGTGCCTGAATACTGGTCCATTTCTTCCAACTATACTGATTGGTCTAAGAAAAGGGTATTAGATCTCTCTACACAAAATCGCCTCTGTTCAAGAGTGAGCACTTCTGGCACTCTTATGATACCATCCAAGCTCCATGCCTTTCAGAACAGTAATCTTTGACAAAGACCAACCAGCTGAGGGCCAGAAGGGACGGGGGGGGGGGGGGCAGGAACCCAGCCCCACATATGACAAAACTGTGACGAATACCAACAAAGGTGCAGAAATGATCCAGATAAAATAGAGAGATTCCAGGGGGGACCCAAGAGATACAAATCTCTTGTCTAACCTCAACACACAATGAGTCTCCAGAGACAGAAATGAAAGCAGAGATCAGCCAGATGCCAAGCAGTTTGTTCCCAAGTTCTGAGTAAGAGTAGGAGGAGGGATGTCTACAGCACTTAACAGAATAGTTTCTGTTACCTTCAGGTTATGCAAAGGCCCAGAACACTCTGAAGAGCTGGTGGGAGGAACAGAGGCCCTTGGAGTGCAGGATCATGACTGGATTTAGGAGGAGATGCACTGCCCCAGCAAGGGTCATGAGAGCAGGCTCTCCAGAAGAGTCTGCAGAGGGAGGGATTGGAGTCAAGGCTTGGGATAACAAGGACACTGCACTTTCTCACCTGAAAACAAAGTAGTGTCTCTCTCAGCGGGTTGTTTCCATACATCTTTTTGATGTCAGCAACTCATAGCAGGGAAGGCACAGAAGCTCTTTGAAGGCTGGAGACAGCTGAACAGGCTTGTGCGTGGTGTCTAAGAGGTGGTGTTGTCCCCTTGCCCCCTCAAAGTCATTTTGCAACAAAGCCTGAGGCAGAAGACCAGAATGTAAGCCAGACCCCTCTAGCAGGCTGGACCCCACACAGGTCTAGCTGGTATTTTCTTACCAGTAGAAGGTCCAAGCAGTTGAGGATACCATCAAGAAATACCACAGCAGGCTCACAGCTGAAACAGAGATCTAAAACTTAAAAAAAGACAAATGAGGTTGAACTGATTCCCCCCTAAATGAGGAGCAAACTTGTTGAAATACCAGCTGGGATTGTTTAGAGACATAATTGTTAAGTAAGGTGGTGCCCAAAATTACAAGGTAGCTGGCCAGGAGGTTTCTAAACTGACTGATCATCTAAGTGCCTGCTGTGAGTGGCTGAGCTTTGTGCTACATAGCATTCCCATCACATAGCATTCCCATTACATAGCATTCCCATCAAAACATTCACACCAGGGTGCAGAATGTCTCCAGGGGACAAACAGAGAGGCAGAGCCAACGCCAAGAACAAATCTTCTTGAATACCAGGTTTTAACTGTAGGTTATGAGTCCTTTTAAAAAAATCCAGCAACCTGGCCTAGAGATAGTAGCAGTTGTAAAAATTCATCTTGGTTTTTTGTTACCTGCTGTTGGCTGCAGGCTGCCCCCAAAGCTGAGGAAGAAGAAGGCCAGGTGCTACTCTTCTGGGCTTCTTTCAAGGAAAATGCCAGCTCCAGGTGAAGTGGTCAAAGCCAGGCTGAAAGGAATGATAGTGATGGTTACTGCTGCAGATTGTGGTCTGTGACACTAGTTGAGTTTGGCAGGCTTAAGGTGGCAAGGGGATGTTCTCTGTTTCTCTCTGAAGCCCCCTCCCTTGTTGGCAGGGTGGCAGACCAGCATCACTCAGGCTGAATTTGTCTCCTTCCTGCAAAGTGAGATTTATGCTTGGGAGTTGGTTTTACCACAGAAAAATAAACAGCACCACACCTTTTCCCTATAGGCATATGGCCCAACTATCTCCATCTCTCACCAGTGCCTCTGGCCCCTCTTCTGAGCACCTCTTCCATCAGAGGCCATGGATGTTCAGTCCTATACAGGATTATTAAAATCAAAGTTATCAAATCTTCCAAAAAATTTACGCAAATCTTCAAAAAAAACCCAACTTATCCAGGTTAAAATTACCTTTATAATGTCTTTCTCTTTCACCTTTGTTCCACCCAACAGCAGAGTGCAGTGTGGTTAACTTAGAATAAATGAGTTGGTTAGTTCCATCTTTAACCACTTCAAGGGCTGTGATTTGGAGGTGAATGCCCCACAGTTCTGACCAGGTAGCAGTTCTGTTTCTGAGTGCCTGTGAAGTCTTTAGCTTGGAAGAGTCTCTTGTCTGAGGTCCACGTACCAAACACATGGTATTCCATGCACTGGGCAGCAGTGATGCTGCAATTCCACCTCTGCCATACCTGCTCAGAAGATTTTGTGCTGTCCCCGGTGTGTTTGCCTGATGCAACACCCATCTGCTTGAGCAGTCAGATGTTTTGGGGTGTAACTGGTTTTTTTCCTTAGAAGTGCTGGCATCTTGGATCTGAGCAGGGTTCTGGTAACAGAAATCACTTCTTTGCACCTGCAGAGTTGTGTCTGGTATTTCAGGGTGGTTTCTTTTTCATGAACTCAAGCTTCTCTACCTCAGAGGCTTGTTGTTTTGTTTTTTTCTCCCATTCATGCACTTTGCTTTAGCATGTGGAGCTGTGGAAGCTGTTTCTCATCTCTACTAAAAAATATTCAAAGTTATGCGGGCAGTAGAAGTTTGAGTTAATTACAAATTATTCTCAATTTCACTAGCATTTTATTAACAAATCCATATTAATCCAGTATTAAAGCAGGGCGGGATTATAGGATTTCTCTCATCTGGAGCTTGGAGCAAGGGAAGTCTATAATAAACCTACCTATTCATTTGACACAAAGCTGGTCTATCACATATACCACAACATGCGGGCCCCCCCTCCCCACCCTTCCTCACGACATATGCAATCCTATACAACAGAAAGGGTGTATTTTTTACAGTTAACTAGAATGGATAAAAAAATATGGGCTAAAACTGCCTTTACTGGACCTCTGGCCTTTAAGACCCTTTTCTGGCTTTCCAGGTGATGCAAGTGACCTACTAGAGACATCTTCCACCTGGCGGGGGGACCTTTCGGCTCCCTGCTTCAGCCCATTTCTACCAGATAGCTCTGTAGCAACCTATTTACCTGCATCATTTGCTTAAAAGCCAGATGAGAGCACAAAAAAGGATGCTTCCTCTGCAAATTAAGGTTATACCATGACGTGGGGCACACAGAAGGAAGAAAAGCATCCTGAGGATATTTGGGGAGAGCTGGAAAGGAAGAACTGTTTCATCTTGATTCTGCTATGGTCCTCAAAATTGTCTTTAAAGTTTTCACAGAAAGGAGCTAGCTAAGGAACTGCAATAGTTTGCTTGGAGATATAATCCTTTTAATAAAATGTAAGGGTCAGAATTTCATGTTGGCAGTGAACATTTTGCTAAATAGGGCATGATGAGTTTGCTGTTCTGCTCCCGGACTGGTCGCTTGTGCTTGCGTGGCGTGGCCTGTGAGAACCGCGTGAAATTGCGGCTCTGCCGGGGCTGGTGCAGGTTGATCAGACCAAGGTGTAAGAGCTCCTGAGCTGAAGTTATTCTTCGTAATTTTACGGATCTCTCTAACGATACAAACATTTCCCCCCAACAGAAAAAAAAATGAAGGAAAAATTCAGGTTTTGCAGACCTCAGTTGTCTTGCTCATGAGGGCCCCAAGGGCACAATAAGGGTTCATGAGGGCACCAATGAGTGCTCCAAGGCACTGGGACACTGGGGAACAGTGGGTTTAATTCTTGCCTTTTTTGCCGTGGCCGGGTTGGGGTGGAACAACTACCACACCAGAGCTCTGCTCAGAGCTGCTGTGAGGCTTGGGGTGTACTTTGCTTTAGAAGACAGTTTCTTGCCTAGTTGCTTGTTGCTAGGTCTCTGCCACCTTTGCTGGGAGATGGGGCCTTTGGGTGCTCTGTAATAACAGGCAATTTGGAGTACAAACAGCCCTTTTGTCCCTGTCAGGTTAGGAACCCCCTGATAAACCTTGCAGTGGAGGGGAGCTGACGTGAATAGATGGGATTTCTCCTGCCCACAGCCTGTGCCAAGATCCTTGGCAGCAGGCACCATCTGCATCAGGTCCTATTAAGTAAATGAATGCTCTGGAATTTTTTATAAAAATAAAAAGGTGGTCAAAAGAGAAGGAGCCCAAAGAAGTTCTTTCACAAATTAGTCAACAATTTGCAAGAAAAATTATGCAATCAAGGGAGCTCTGGGAGAACAAATGAACCCAAGGCTGAGACATCCATCAGGAGGACCATCTGTATGAAGAAGTTTCTTCTCTCCCACCTCAGCTGAACCTCCTCTTTTGAGGGTTTTTGGGTGGTGTGGGTCGAGATGCATCTGTCAGTGCTCACATATGCAGAAGGTGATGCTCTCCTTAAACCTGACCTTGGAGCTGGGGACAGGGACCAGTGCCTGAGGGGAGCAGCATCAAGGGGGGACCTGCAGCCTGTTTGTAGCTCAGCCCCAGCTGCTTGGAGGAGACAGGAGGGAAGGACATAACTTGTTGTCCATCCTGGACAAGAGATGCTGCAGACAAGCTGAGATCTGGGCTAGAGAAAGAGTGTCCAGAGAAAAGCCAGAGGGGGGTCAGCCTCTTGTCCCAAGGAATAAGTAATAGAACACGAGGAAATGGCCTCAAGTTGCTCCAGGAGAGGTTAAGATTGGATATTAGGAGTAATTTCTCCCCAGAAGGGTTGTCAGGCCCTGGCCCAGGCTGCCCAGGGCAGGGGTGGAGTCTCCATCCCTGGAGGGGTTTCAGAGCCATGGAGATGTGGTGCTGAGGGACATGGGCTGGTGGTGGCCTTGGCAGTGCTGGGGGAATGGTTGGGCTTGGTGACAGTAAAGTTTTTCCAACCAAAACAATTCTCTGATTCCCCGAAAGATGAGGCATCTTCCATGGGGAAAGTGAAGGGGACAGGGGCACGATACCCACGGGTAACACGGGGCTGCTTGTCCCTTGCCAGCACCACGAGTCCTTCATCTACCAGCCTGCCCCAGGCTCCTCCTGAGCTCACCATTAATACAGCCTCACTCGTGCCATTAAACTTTTCCAAACAACATGCAGTACAAGGCTTCCAAAAAGCCAGTCTCAAAATAACTCACACTCTAATGCAAGCAGCAGACAAAGCTAAAGAAAAGCAGAGGAGCAGGCACCCTTCAAGCTAAAGCATGTTATTAAGGAATATTCCTTTTTTGAAGTTTGTTGATTTTATTTTTATCATATTTTAGCACAAACCCTTTTCATGTTATAAATTAAGTAACTGCTGCAGAAGGGCTATGGTGGGTTTGGTTTTTTTTAGATGCATTTCCTATAGAGAGATTTTTAAAGTTTCCAGTACAAAAAAAAAAAAAAAATTAAAAAAAAAATCATGGAAAGCTGTGTTGAATTATGTGATACATTGAAATTAAAATGAAATTCCAAATTATCTTGCAGTCAGGGGCTGATGTGGACTGAGTGATAATAAATAAAGGTTAAAAGGACATTGGCAAGTCTTTTTTCATGGCTTTCAATTTTTCCCCTCCCCGTTGTTTGTAAAAACCTCTTAGAAGATTAAAAATAATATTTCTTTCCCTATTGATTTTTTCCCCACATTTGAAAACAGCATTTATTTATTTTCGCTGTTTCTAATGGAGCTTGGATTAATGTGGCTTTATTTGTTCTCCCCTTGGCTCATGCTTTTGTCTACCAGGGGGACTTGGTGCGACCCAGGGAAGGGTCCTGGTTGGCAGCACTGCTGCCACCCAGCACCAAACACTTTACCAAAGGTCCAGCCAGGGCCAAAGTCATCAAGAAATATTTTGACCCTGGGGCAGCCACCCAAACAGCTCACCTCAATTGACTTTGGCACTCGATATCCTCAGGTCTAGGGTTGTGAACCAGTCTGAAGGTCCATCCCATTGTGTCCTGTGCTCTGGAGGGGAGATGGTGACACTTCTGTACAGAGGATGTGGAGAAATAGACGGTGACAAATAAGTCTTTTCATCTTCCCACAGATCTGTGTGGAAGGCAAATCTTCAGCAGAACACCCCGTGCCCTTCTGGAGGGCACATAAAGGGATTTCTCCTTTCAAAAATACCATTCTTCATCCCGGAGGGTGTCTGGGCTCTGGAGTTCAGAGTGAGCTCTCTTAGGACAGGAGCATTTTCTTGTTGCTTTTACTATTTTATTTTTGGGGGGAGCTGGATTTTCAGGGTGGGGAAAGGCAGGGCTTGGAAGCAATTTAAACATCAGGAGCTATAACCACCTCACTGTGTAAACTCTAACAGGTACTGGAGTCTTCATTAACTGGAGGGGGAGGATTTTGGTGCAGCAAATTTTAAAAAATGCTCAAGCAAGAGAAAACTGGGATCATCCTGTTACTTACATAAACACTCACAGACAAATAAATTTATGACTCTTAAATGTATGCTTTGTGCATGCCCACAAAGATGGTGAATAATGAAACTATTTAAAGAGTAAGTTGTAGAAGAGAAGAAAATAAAAATACTCAAGTACCTTAATGCTCTTGGATCAAGAGCTGTGCAGTCCAGAGGCTGCTTGCACCACCCAGGTGCCTGTGTGGCCCTCCCAGCCTGGGAGTCCTCATCTTCCCTGGGAAAGTGCCATGGGAGGTGAAGCTGAACACAAGTTTCAGTTCAACAAATTTTGGTTGGTCAACCAGCTGCCTGCAGGAAGAGAAAACACCAGTAAAGATGGTTTTCTTTCAGAATGATTTATTAATATAGGGGTACGTTTGTTGCTGGATGCCTTATATACGGTATATATTTTTAAATGTATTTAAATTATTGAAGATGTAATCCCATCTCTCAGTTCAGCTAAGCTGAGATTTGGCCCTACCAAAGGATGATGGGGATAGCTCAGTTCAGGAAAAAAACCACAAGGTTTTAGTTGCAGACAGCAACTAAATTAAATATTTGGTGAGGCTATTTATGGTGAGTAAAACCACCTGAGTTTCTTCCCTCAGGTTTCCTTCTCCTCTCTTTTACCCCAGAAACAAGGGATCAAATCATCTTTACTCCACCTGACACCGCCCACCATTTTTCTGTTAGGAAGACAAATCTTATTCAGAGGAGGAATCAGTTTTCTTTAAGAAATACCAATTTCTCTTAACAAAAAATGCATTTTTCTACCAGGATATGTTTTTCTGCAAACAAAATCTGTGTCACTGGGTGATGTTGGAGTGTCTCACCTAAGGCCATGAGCATGTTAGATCTCAGGAGCACATCTGTCCACCTCTTCTGCTGGACCCACCACCACATTCTTGAGGATCTGGCCAGGCACTGACTTGATTTTCCCCTTTGAGGATCCTTGGGGTGACCTTATCCTCCCAGAGGTGCTGTGAAGGTCAGGGAACTATACCAAGGCATGAGCTGTATCCCTGCCAGAGCTGGCAGGACTTTGAGGCTCAAACACGACCTCCCCCCCTATTCAGCAGGGAGCTGGGTGTCACACAGCTCTCATCCTGTCCAAAGCTGATGCCAAAATTGTCCATCCCTAAGGTTCTCATTCAGTTCAGGGAAGGAAGAGACTCTGGTGAGGCTGCACACAGCTCACAGCTCAGCAGAGACCTCTGCTCCTGGTGCAGCAGTGGTGCCACCCAGCAGCAGGCTGCAGAGGGTGGTAATGTCCTGCTGTCCACTAGAGATCCCATTCCATTTGCAGTTGAGGTTTTCCTCTTGAAAAGACTACAGCAGCATTAGAGGGGGTTGGAGCCAGGTGATAAGAGTATTAGATGTTATTCATGGTCCATCTCAGCACGATGCAAATCCTTGACTGACCGAGCCTGGTGGGGGACAGGCTGGATGGACATCCTCATCTTGCTTTCCTCATCAGCTTCAACACTTTGTGGGGAGGGAGGGTGGTATTTTGCTAATTATTAAGGTGGCTCTTCATGCATCCACTTCAGAGCAGAGATGACAGGCTGGGATATTCCATCTGTCTGTAAAGGGTTATGGGCCAGAGAAGGCAGTTTTGGCATTGAGCCTTTTGAGCTCTGTGCTCTGCACTCTTATCTCCATCAGCTTATCTCCATCTTGGGGCTGGTGGATGGAGAGGGCAGGACCTTGGCAGCCCCAGCCACTTTGGGCAAAGCCATCACTTTGCTTTGTTGCTCTCCTGGCTTTCAACACCCCACATTCTGGGCAGAGAAGGAGGCTGGGTTTTCAGATGAGGTGCAGGGTGAGGCAGCTGGGAACACAGCTGCCTGCAGCCAGCACACAGGAGCTGGTGCCAGGACATCTCCTGCCTGCAGCAGGAAGAACCATGCTGGCAAAGCCCTTTGGTGCAGCCACGAGGAACCCACAAACCATCCTATTGCACTGTGTGGGCAGATCCCTGCCCAGTGATCTCCTAGCACAGGATGCAGCATTCCCTTACAGCACACTAGTGACCCTCTGGTGAAAAAGCCCCTCCTGGACAAGGTAGGGCACTTATTTTTCAGTGCCTTGGTATGCCAGCAATAGAACAAAAGCTGTTAATGCCTCTGGGTTTTTTTGTTGTTGTTGTTCAGGCTATAAGCTCTTTAGAAGGGTGAGAGTCTGCCAAGATGTATTTGTGTGGGACCCAGCACAGCAGGGAACATGAAGTAAAAAAAAACCTCCAGAAAAAACTATTACCAGAACACCACCATGAGATGCTGCAGAGTCTTCATTCCTTGTGACCATCCCTTGGGATGGTGGCTGGTGCTTTAGGGTCAGCAGCATGCCAAAAAAAAGGGGTGCTGAGAGCCAGACAAGTTCATTTCCTGTTCAAATGTCCATTAAGAACTTTAAAAAAAACAAAACCCTTTGCTATGTGGACCAAATATTTCCAAGGAGTGGAGGGTGTGTTTTCAAAATTTAAAAAAAAAAAAAAAAAAAAAAAAAAAGGCAAGAGAAAGGCAAGAACAGCAACCTCTCCCTGGGAAAGGAGAGCAAATTGGGGCATGACGCTTAGCTCCCCTCCCCTCCTTTTCCCCTAGGCACTGGAGAAGTGTCCACAAGCAACTGGGAGATGATCAGCTTCACAGAGCCTGCACTGAAACCCTGTGGGAGATGCAGATGAAATATGCAGGGTCTGTCTGCAGAGAGGGCTTTTACGGATGGTTTGGGGGCTTTGGGGTTTTTTGGAGGGGGGGAGGAGGGGGAAGAAGAAAAAAGGAATTAAAACAAAACCCTCCCAATTTTCAGGTCTGCTCTGGGAAGCCAGCAACAAGTCCAAGGCTGCTGGGCTTGCAACTCGGAAGTTTCGCCAGAGCAGACTTTCTTATCGCTCTGCCTCCAACGTGTGTGATACTTTATTAGCACCTCCCGCCGTAATCCCAGCAAAACTGAAGGGGGAAAAAAAAGTGTCAGATCAAAAGGGGGACTATGAAAGCGGGCGGCTAAGCAGGTTGCCGGGATGCTAATGATTGCTTCCTTCATTCTCTGAGTGTCACGCACAACATCTCTAAGCCCGGCGCAGCGCGTAAGCCACACAAATAGCCATATTTGTTAACATTCATGTGACTCTTTCGTCTGAGCTGTATTTCCTTGAGTACACCACAATGAAGAGTTTCTTTTAATAGGGATCAACCAGGAAAAAACAACTGTGAGGGACTTTTCTCTCCCTCCCTCCCTCTCTCTCACTCCCTCTCTCACTCTCTCTAAACCTTTTACACTGCAGTTGAACAAGCCTCTGGATAAAGACTTTATCCAAAAACCCCCTCTTTAAAGTTATTTCAAATTTCTCTGCAAGGCTTTCAGAAATCTGTTTGTTTGAGGGCAGAATTAGATGTGACCGGCGTTTTATTGTGACATAAAACCATATTTCTTCCCTGGAAGATTAAAAAATAAAATCGGTTAATAAGAAAAGCTGTCAGCAACAGAAAATGGCTGACATAATCCGTTTATCCTCCGAGCAATAAAGATATTGGTCCTTGGGAGTCTATCCTCTCTCTCATGTTATTTCGCCCAAAACATTATCTTCCCAGCATTCTGATGGATTAAGAAGTCATATGGGAGATAGCAGGGAAATGACAGATACAAAAAAAATAATATCCTTTCATTTCCCCTCCTCCCTGCACTCTCTCTCTCTCCCTTTCTCTCTCCCGTTTTCTCCCCAGCCCCTCCTTCCCCTGCCTCCTTCACTCTCTTTTGCTCTGTCCCCTTGGAAAAGTGCTCCATCTCTTTCTTCCCAGCATCCCCGTGCTCTGCAGAAGTCCCATGCCCCTAGCCCCATCGTGGTAGGGAGAGGCAACGTGGAACTTCTTGCCCTCCTTGGTTCCCCTCACCCCAGCGGGTGCCAACATCTCAGCATCATTACAGATCTCAGCACCTCCTGAATTGAGTAGGAACTGCAGTCACAGCTCTCTGACCCTGCCTGGAAGCACAGCTGAGCAGCTTGCTGGAGGAAGAGAGATGAAATCCACTCCTGGGTTTGAGTGGAGGGGAGCTGGGGCTCATCCTGGTGTTTTAGCAGTGAAATCTATGGAAGGAAGAGGGCTCTGGTCTTTGGAAAACTCCTGCTCTGCACTCATCTTCCAGATGCCCTCCTCTAGTGAAGTGTAGCTACTGCAGGAGGTCATCTCTGCAGAAGATGAGTGAGTAGTCCTGATGATTTTGGGGACCATTCTTGGTTTTGAGGACCACCGTCTGTCTGTCTTTCTTGAAGTCCTAGGGCTACTGAACACAAAGAACAGCACCAGGATGAGGTCCTGGGGCTCTGAGACCCACTGCTTTGACCTTGACACCTCCCAGAACCATGTCTGGTGGCTTTCTGTTCCACTTGAGCAGATTTTGCATCTCCCCTTCTCTTGGGAGAAACCCCTCTGCCACCAGCCCATGTCCTGACATGGCTTTGTCTGACCAGAATTTCTTCTGGCATCATCACAGATTCCCTGAAAGGCTCTGGATGTGCAGGACCAGGAGGGACATAAGATACCATTTCATCTCTTCCCGCTGCCCAGGGCAGGATCCTGCAAATCTAAAGCATGCCTGAGGGATTTTCACTTAACCTCTTCCAAAAAAACATCCAATACTGGCCACTCTGCCACCTCCCCAGGAAATTTATTCCAGTGATTCTACACCTTAGCACTAACATGGTTTTTTTTTTCTGAGCAATCTGACTTAAATCTCCCACACTGCAATTTAGGGCTGTGAGTTCTCAGCCTATCCCCAGTAGACACGAAGAACAATTTATTGTGTTTCTCTTTTTCATAAGCCTTTCAGCTAGCAGAAGACTATCTGGAGAGGAAAGGAGCAGAAGGAATGATCTTCTCATTCTCCTCATCCTTCATGTTTCTTCTCCAGGTGACCCCTTTCTGGCAAGATCATGTTTTCCAGACCTACAGTAATTCTGAAAGATTACCCTGAACCAGAAGCTTCACCAGTAGACTGAAAGTGCCCAAATAAGCCCCAGCAAAACTCCCCACAAGAAGACCACTTCCAACCATAGCTCTCAGATCCTACTCAACTGGCAGGTTTTACCCCTTCAACATGTGCCAGCAGGACAAAACCCCAGATTTCCAGTGGTAACCCTGGCATCTTCCTGTATTTGTCCCTCCATGAGGAGATCCAGCTTCCAGCTGAGATGTGAAACAGAGAAAACCCATAGTTTGTGAGTGAAGTTTATAAATGGAACATGACAATGCTAAAGATCCAGTGTGAATATGAGCAGCTGATTTTTCCAGGACTGTCTAAAGAGTTCTTTCATTAGAACACCACAAAACCTGACCAGCAACCCTAGACTTCACCATTCTAATGCACTAAAAATACCAGTTTATTGCCAGTAAACTGATTCCTTTGTGGAGAAGAGCTTTGAGCTGAAAATCATAGAACAACTGAATCATTTTGGTTGGAAAAGACCTTTCAGATCATGAAGTCCAACCATTCCCCCAGCACTGCCAAGGCCACCACTAACCCATGTCCCTCAGCACCACATCTCCATGGCTTTGAAATCTCTCCAGGGATGGGGACTCCACCCCTGCCCTGGGCAGCCTGGGCCAGGGCTTGACCACCCTTTTGGTGTAGAAATAGTTGTTCGCCCTGAACAACCTGAGGCCATTTCCTCTTGTTCTGTCATTTGTACTCAACCTTAGCTCCATCCGCCACTTCTGCACCTGTCCAGATGTGAGCAGAGGTTCCAAATTATTGTTATTTCCTGGATGGGGCAAACTAAGCAAAGAAAAAAGAGAAATAGAGATCCTCTCCCCAAAGCTGGCAGGCAGTTCAAGGGATTGCCAAGGGTGAAGAATCACCAGGTGGAAATACATAAGTACGCAGAGAAACCAGAACAAGGGAGTCATCTGCCTATCAGCACCAATTCAGGTGGTTCTCTGGGGAGGGGTCACACTGATTACCAAATAAACAGAGGCTGTTGGTGGCAGGGATGGAGGGAGATGAGTATATTTACCTCCAGCTGAGCAAATTTGTCAGCTGCCTGTAAAACACATGATTACTACAGAATTACATGTAGTACCTCCTGTATTTATTCCTATTTAAAATATGGATGCTCTCTAGGGCTGGATTCGGATGAAACCCCAGGATTAAATAAATATAAGAAACAAAGCTGGAATTCAGGAGCAGCTAAACACAGTAAATATTAAAGCAAGGAAGTAGGGGATAAGAATTAAAAACAAGGCCAGGATTTAAAGCATGAGTAGGAATAAATATCACAGACCCAGGCCAGCCCACAAAGAGCCACTTAGATATTTTCTAAATCCTCAAATCAGCATATACTTTAAATTAAACAGCTGTACACCCTCCAGTCCTCCTTGATAGCTTATGGATTCTAGACCTCCAATAAATCTTGTTCATATCACTTTCAGTTGCACATGAAAATCCCAATTAACAGCTAATTTTCTTTGTGCTACTGGGTGACTTTGGGCAGGACACCTCTAGTTTTCACATCTTAACTCCCCCTCTGTGAAATGGAAGGGGAGCTCTTAAGATATCCAGAATCCTACTGATGGGGGACTGGGTGAGTGCTCTGCAACAACAGAGATGGAGAGAGCAGGCAGAAACATTTCATGAAGGCAAAACAGCTGGTGGGGAGCATGAAGAGTTCAGATGGTGGCAGCCTCATGGAGGGGAAGTCCAGCTGGATGCCTCTGCATCCAAGTATTCACATAGTCTTGCCATAAGCCACAGATTCCTAAAGCTCTGGGACAGCTTTACATTTCCCCAATCTCACCTGTGGCTCTACCAAGACCACGGTGGTTCCTCTGGTGGGAAGTGACTCTCCCTTGGTGTGTGCTTGAGAGCTGTTCTTGTGACTTCCTGAATGATGGTGTATCTTCCAAGCTGGAAACCCGTTTCTTTTGTGACCTGAAAAGAGACATTCTTTTCTTAAACACACTTATACCAGTTTAAGAGACAAAAACTCTATAGGTCTGACCTGTTCCATGACATATTGGCACCCTCTGGCAGAACTGGAGAAGCCAGAATGGCTTGGACAGTCAGGTTTGGAGTCAGGCTACACTCTGTGTTGCAAAGGCTGTGGTCGCTGCCCTCTCAGACACCCCTGGGGTTGGCCTTTACCCTACTGTAGTGCCTGAAATAGTCCTTACAAGGCCAAGCTACCTTGTTGGGAGGTACTCTCGAGACAAAGAGCAGAAACCCATCCGGGCCAAAAGTTACCAGCAGGGATGGAGGTGTAAAGGCTTGGAGGCCAAGCAGAGAGAGCAGACTGGCATAGAAGCACCTTCTAGGTTGCAGGCTGATGCCCCATGTGCTAACGTTTCCTTCTCTCTGGTGGCACCTCAAGGGCTCCTCCATGCATAGTTAGGTGCTTTGAAGACTAATTCTCAAGTTCACTCTTTTCACAAGGTGTCAAATAATGTTGGCAGTGACCTTCAGGATTCCTACCTCTGCTGGTGTCTCACAGCACCCTACAAGGACTGCTCTGTTGGCATGGGTGCAAGAGCCAGTAAGGAGGGTGGAGAGGAGGAGACAGACACACACACACACATGCACATGCTCACAGGGATAAAAAAGGATAACCGGCTCCATGAAAATAAGCCAAGCACTGCCATCGTCGGTCTAAATGCAGATAAGTATTGTACTGAAAACAAAGATTACTTGTACTTTGTAGATAGAGACGTGTTTTGTTACAGGATGCTTTGTATGGAATTGGGTCACAGCAGAATATGAGCCAACTCCCCCCCCTGCCCGCCTCCTCCCAGCCTCCCTCTCCGCCTGCCTATCCTTTGAATCTGGAGCCAAATCTCAAGGGTAAGGGAGTAGAAATTGCTACAGTTTTGCCTTTTTTTTTTTTTTTTTCTCTTTCCCCTTGGCTGGGATTTGCTTTTCATTTGTGGGACGCCACTCGTGCCTCTCTGCCATTCAGCTATTAATTAATGTCATTGATTAGAAGCTGCTCTGTCTCAGCCTGGTGGTTTCAAACCTCCAGAGGGAGGTTTCCTCTTCCTCTTGAGAGTGAGGTGCATCTAGAGGCTCCCCAGTTCAAGTGACAATGGAAATCATCAAAGCTTTGGTGTCCTCCTCTCTCTTCTCACCAGGTGTTGCATGTCCTCTAGATGACGTGTGATGCCCATCAACTTGGGTTTTGACCATTTACTCCTCTTCCCCCTTAAGACAAAGCATCTCCTGTTGTCCTTCCACCGTTCTTCTGCTTCAATAAAGAGCTTTGTACTCATGTTACTTATGGGTCCTCTGGTGTGACCTGCCCTTCATGGTTACTCCAGGGGCAAGTCCACATCTTGGGCACCATCTACTGAAATTTATTAACAAACCAAAGTTAACACTCAAGAAATTGGCCAATAAAAGCTTTTCTACATCCCAGGCTTCTCCATTCCTCATTCAAGACATTACAACTGAGATTAAGTATCCCCAGAAACCTTTGATCTGTGCCTGCATGCTTCCCAAAGATTATGTCTTCCTTGGTTGGGGATGCTGGCACTCCTTCAGAGTGAATATGTTGCTTGTCATGAAAGCCACAGAGGAAAGGACATCCAAATTCTGGCCATACTCACATCTGTTGTTTCTTTTTTTTATGAGGAAGAGAGCTTTCTACCAGCTGGGAAATGCTACCTTCTGCTTTCTCCTGTCTCCTGACAAAAAAATTGCTTTGAGTCTCTGTGCCCACAAATGTCTATACCACAGCTGGGGAGAGGCATAGATTTTTCTCCAGCTGTGGAAAGCAGAAAGCTTCCTTTGTTCTCTTTTTTTTTTTTTTCCTTATCTCTATTTTACCCTCTTTTTCCTTTTTTTTTTTTTTTTTTTTTTTTTTTTTTAATATGCAGAATACCAGTGAGTCTCGGACAGCACAGGACCTGAGACTGGGGCTGCCAGCACAAGCAAGATCCCTAGGGGATGTGAAACACTTTGATTCTATAAAGCACAAGGAAGTATTTTGACTTAATGGGTATTAGATGTTCATTGGCACTTGGTGGTACTGGATTATGGTGTGACTGATGTTTACTCTACCCCTAAGAAGTCAAATTTTCACCATTGCAAGCAAGGACTTCATGTGTACTGAGATTTTATCACACTCTGACCAATCCTGTGGTCTGCTGTGGGACAGACCAACAACTGCTGTTGGACAACTGCCACCTAAACCAGCCAAAGTCATATTGGATCTCCAAACCCTCTCCCACATACTATGTTGGGCTTCCACTCCCAGGTCACCCCATCCTCAACAGCCATGGAAACTGCAGGGTTTCAGGCTGGCATCCCACAGGCTGCAGAGCCCATTCCAGCACTGTGGATAGGGCACTAGGGGTGGAATACCTGTAATCATCACCAGGGCAGCCTTTGTTGGCAGGACCAGGAGTTACTAGGCTTTAAATCTGCCACATTTAAAGCAGTTGAAATGGCACAGAGGCCAGTTTGGACTTCTCACACCTCTCCAGAAAGGCCAGATAGCAAAGATGTACTTTCTTCAAGCTCTGAGCTTGGGGGATTTCAAGAGATGCCCAAGAATTTTCTCAAAAAAGGATGTTGTGGTGCTTTGTTTTCTTTTTTCCTGCACTGCTGAGTCAGGGCTCACTTTCCTCCGCATGTTGCATTTCACTCCAGGGCCTGATCCAGCTCCCCCATTAAGAGCTGATGAATCAAGGAAAGACGTCACAGTGTGGTGCAGCATAAAGTTTTTATCGGCACGGGGTTGGGAATGAGGTGCATAACTCACTGGTGCTGGTGCCACTTGTGAGTAATGCTCCCATTCCACACTCCCGCGGATAAAACCTTTATAGCCCACCACAGCACCAGGTATTGCATCTAATATATGCACTGCTATAATGACGAGCACTGAAAACCTGTTTTTTTAACCTCTTTTCATCCCCCACCAGCACCACCACCTCCCTGCATCCCCCCTTCTCCTTCCCACCCCTTCACTACCCCTCCGTGCCTGCTGCATGGTGCTTTGCTTCTGCTTTGTCAACTGCCTGGGGAACCCGCTCTATCGATATTCTGGACAAGGTTTTGATTTGGAAAAAAAAATAATAATAAAAAATAATAATAAAAAAAAAATAAAAAAAAAAACTCCCCACATCGAGTGAG
Source organism: Heliangelus exortis (assembly GCF_036169615.1). NCBI lineage: Eukaryota > Metazoa > Chordata > Aves > Apodiformes > Trochilidae > Heliangelus > Heliangelus exortis. Next base: position 10,252,347 of record NC_092430.1, read on the forward strand.
CGGCATAATTTAAAAATCAAAGAAATTCATTTCAGTAGTAAAAGGTTAACAGCCTTTAGGAGGAACACTTTTTAATCACCCACGTCTAGACTCTATCACTCGAATCACCGGCAGCAGGAGTGAAATATGGCTAAGCCCCCGTCACCAAACAGCACCTAAAGACTGTTGTATTTAATCATGTCTGTGCACTAGTTATGGATTTTCATTATGATTCCCGATGCTGTTGCACTGTGTAAAATATTAATATCCATAGTAATGATGCATGAAGCTTGGAGTGTAATTTCTTCACTCTCCTTGTCTGATATTAAATTGTTACCACTTTATCATTTGTGTAGAACTGCACGTTTCAATTAATCTTTCCGTATCAGCAGCCCTGATTAATATAGATCATGATTCATAAGCTTATCGTCACTATAGTTTTAACAGATCATTTATAAAGATCTTAAATTTCAGGGCCTGGGAGGCGCAGCCACTCCGTCCATGGCTCTTCTCACTCCTTGCTCCAGCAGGTTCCCCTATTCAGACAACTAATTCTGGGCAAGAAAATTAGCCAGATAAAAACATCTGCTTGATTCTTTTTATTTTAAAATTTACTCAGAGATGCTTGAAAACTTTTCCCCTGTTAGCTTCACTGAATAGAAAGTGTATGACTTAGAGGTGCTCACCAGCTTCGGTCTTCCTTGGTTCACCTCCTCCATGGGCACTGCTCTGGGGGTCTCACATGGGTTTGCAGCTAAGTAATTCCTGGTTTTCTCCATATCCATGTGATAGTGACATCTGGAGGTATAAAAACAGGCCGGAGTCACAGACTGAAAACTCAATAAGATGATGGGCTCTCCTCTAGCAGTCAAGACCTCTTTCCACTGTAACCCTTCCCCAAAATCTTTTAAGAAATCATGAAGGACAGGGTGCAAAATCCAATTTTGAAAAAAAAAAAAAAAAACAAACCAAAAACTAAGAGGTCCTGGCATCCAGCCTTTATTTTCCACGTTTGCCCAGATCCACAGGAGGGAGTTATAGACCCAGAAAACTGCCCCAAGGTGATTGCCTGGGAGCTGGGAAGCAAAGCCAACCACAACCTCCCCTTCAACTCCCTCTGGAGAGGTTCAGCATTACCCAGTGCAGAACCACCCTGTGCAGAACCACTGGGTCTTCTCAGGCAAAACACTGTACAGGCATTGCAGCCAGGGGCACAGATGTTTGCCTTAAAAATGAATGTTGAAAAGCAGCAACCCACGCTTGGCTGGGGATGAATAGGCAGCATCTCGCATGCAGGAGTGTCACGGACACTTTCAGGACACTGTTCTAATCGTGGTAATGAAGAACAGCAACCAATTAGTCATTTTTTAGTGGATAGAGTTGGAAAAGACGCATTAGCTAGTTTAAAACATCCATCAAATGTCCCTGTCTAGCTTTCTGTATATTCTCCAGGGCTTTGTCAAGTGATCTTAAGTGTCTCAAATAATAGAGAGACTCATGAGACTATTTAAAATCCTAATAGATGACTTTTTTTTTCTCTACTTACATATTTTCTTTCATGACAGTCCCAGAATTCCTCATCAAAACCCTCTGTTCAGATTTGCAAAGGGATGTGGGCTGTGGGCTTAACAAGGAGGAACAGCTCTGGAAATCCCACCAGGGACCATATATGAGCAGAAGCAGGCAACCACCAAGCTTGGTAGGGGTAGAGACATGGAAAGCAAGTCTGTCATCTTCTCCCTTGCTCCATGCCCATGATAGCACAGAGGACAGGCAAACGAGGAGCAGGCCCCTTCCCTCCTCCACTCCTGGGAATCCTAGAATAGTCTGGGTTGGGAAGGGACCTTTAAAGTTCATCCAGTTCCAACCCCCTGGCATGGGCAGGGACACCTCCCACCAGCCCAGGTTGCTCCAAGCCCCATCCAACCTGACCTGAGACACTGCCAGGGATGGGGCAGCCACAGCTTCTCTGGGCCAAGGGTTTTTTCCTGACAGGAAAGAATTTCTTTCTCACCTGGAGCAGAAAACAGGCTCCTCTCCCTTCTGCTCCTTGCCCCTCTGCCAGCATGGGCGCACAGACAGAAATAGGGTGATGTTTTATGAACCTCCTGCAGTTCCTAAGTGACAAGGGGGAAGGGAAAAAAAAAAAACCAAAACTGAGAAGTATACAGCCATATCTGAAATCTATACAGCAAGACAGATCTGGCTAGAGCAGTCTTTAGGGCATATATGCATTACCAGGCTGGAGTGAAATATAGCCTGAAATTTGTCTCCTAAGATGAGATAATGTAGCAGCGTTAACAGCTGCAACTGTCACTTTCAAGTGAAGTAGTGGGTATTGTGTTGAGTACATTTGCAGGGCAATTTTCCAGTTTGGAATAAAAGGCTTTCCGAGCTGAATTTTACTTGGTTTTTATCCATCTATCTGAGGTTATTTTTATATATATATTATACAAATATTGACTGGTTCTGAGGGCAATAGAGGTAAAATATTACATGAGGAAAGAAAATAGTTCCCAAGTCTCTCTACATATATTTTGGCCTCTGCTAAAGGCTCAGGGCATTATATGCCATTTTCCCACTCAGGGAACGAAATTTTACTGCTCTTGCTTCTTAGCTATTTTATTATCCTTTTGTATGTTTGTAAAGAAGAAAGAGATAGGGTAGTGCTGGGCTTGAAGGCTTCTGCACAAAGCAACATCCTTTGGAAGAGTTTTGCATGGAAAGTGAAATTTGCCTTGCCAGGATCTGTGTTTTGAAAATGCTGTATTAAAACACCAATAAATAGAATTCCTCATGTTTGTTGTTGTTTGGGTTTTTTTCCTCCAAAAAGAAATGCAATCTAATAAATTCTCTCAATTATTCACCATAGGAGTTCCAACAGAGATCAGAGCTCTCCCATAGCAAGCTCCCTGAAATACATTCTAGGTAGCTTAGGTAGGAGGCAATTTATGTGCGTTACAGAAAAGCTGTGCTGGTTTAAGAGATGCAGGATTTCAGTGGCAGCAGCAGAAACTCCTGCCACCTCTGCCTGTTTGCTCACCCACCCATTTTCTCAGCACACTGGGCTGAGAAAGTACCATGTGAGCAGAAAAGTTGGTGCCTCAATCTCTTCAGATGCCCAGTGAGGACAAAACAAAAAAAGCATCCTTTCAAATTTGGCCCTAATGTCTGGGATACCACCTTTTTTGGATCATCTCTGAAGAGCCTAGCAACAGATGAAAGTGCTGGTGATGTCTGGGGGTGTCAGTGAGGGCTGGTGTCCAAGGAGACAATCTGTCTCAGCCCTGGTGCATGGACAGGACAATGTCCAGCTCCAGGCAGCTGCAGAGGGAACAAAAGCATTACAGTGACCCAAGGGCTGAGGGGCAATCGCTGATGGTGAGATGCTTGGGGAACATGACCTCTTTGGTGTATCAGAAAGAAGACTCACAGGTCAGCTCTGGAAGGGCTTTGGGAACCTTCCCATTGAAGAGCAGGACAAGGCTGAAAGTCCAAGGAATGGAAGCAGAACAAGTTCAAGAGAGAAATTAATTTTTACCTGCTGGGATGAGCAACAGGGTGGAGTTTTACTGCTTCACTGTTGGCAAGCCAAGATGCTCTTGCTCCCCTGCTGAGGGACATGGTTTAGTGGTGGCCTTGGCAGTGTGCTAGGCCAGCAGTTGGGCCCAGTGATCTTAAAGGTCTTCTCCAACCAAAACAATTCCATGATTCTATGATTCAAGCTCTTCTCACGTCTGCTATGGCCTTAGAGAAGGCATCTGGCTTAGGGACCCAACTCTCAGGTACAGCAAACCCACTAATCATCAAAACCATGCTGGCTGAGCCACCTGCAGAGCCAGCCCTGGTGGAGATACAGCCACCCAAAGCCTGGCTTAGAGAGATGGCAGCGAGCCCATGGCTCTGAGCAGGCAGAGAGTATCGAGAGAGGAAACAAATCACCGGTGGCACCTATAGCCACATGCAGAAATTAGAGAGTCTGACTATAAGGTCACAATAAATCAGTGCGGTGACAAGGAGGATCTACCCTTTGTCCAGGGTAGAAGATTTATCTCTGACCCCAGGCAGGGGCATTTCTTCCTTGATTTGTTAAACGCTGAAGAGAAAATGGAGCTAGATCCAAAGCCTGATTGCCTGAGTACCTGATTGCAAATCCTCCTGCCCAACCCCATGCCTGCCCCCGCCTCCCCCCAGCAGACACACACACTCTTGTGCTCAGGATGCTGCATTATCTTTCGAGAGCTCCTCTATTTTTTTCTCCCTGTGGTGGACCGGCTTTTGCAGAACTGGATTATATGGTTTGTTTCCCTGATGACATTTTAAGCTGAGGACTCTGACAAAGGTGCTGCCCAGCCCTTGGGAAGACCCCGCATCAAAAGGATGGGATGGGTGCTCCAAGCATGGCCCATCCTGGTGCTGTAGGAAGGGGAGAGACCACGCTGGGATGCGGCAGGAATCAACATGATGCAAGAAAAAGAAGTTGAATTACAAGGGTTCTTTTTAGAAAAGTCTCAGAAGCTCAGGGCTCAAATTCAGCACTGATCAGGAGGGACTGAACTTTGCACAACTGCAAAGTGCTCATGCAAAGGACTGCACTACTGGGGTGTCCAGTTCTCCATGCATGGTTGGAGATAAACCCAGGAACTTGGCTGAGACCTGCAACCAGGAGAAAAGCCCCAGGAACATCAGCAACACCCAGCTTCTGCCACATGAACATACTGACTTGTCTAGCCCAGGATGGCTTCTCTACTACCTCCACCCTAACAAACCAGCCAGTTCCAGGAGGAGGTAACCCTGAAATGGCAAACAGCAATTCCACCTTCTCCTTCACAAAGTCTACAGACATCTGAGGTGCCCTTGTAACTGAGTTTCACACAGAATTTATAGCAGCCTAAACAAACTTCACTAAATTAACACCCTGCTGCCACCCCATCTACACTGCAGTGTGCAGCATGGATGTTGGCAGCAGTAATGGACAACTGAGGGAAGAGTCAATGCCATTCACCAGTGCCATTCGTTTTGGCATTGCTTTACAAGCCTTTCTGGACCAAAGCTCTTTATTTGCCAGTATACTTTTTTTTCAGTATCTCACCACTAAATTATGCCTTAAGTGACTGTTGTTGCAATCTGAGGAACTCTGGACACACTATAAATGCAAGCATGCCCACACCTCACAGTAAAAACTCATCATGAGAAGCCTGCATAATCATAAACAGTAAATATTTTGCTGTGAGAGTGGTTCATAGGGGGAAAATTAGCATTTCACTTTAGCTTGGCTCAAATGTGTTTTGATTTCCTTAGAGCTTGTTGAGGTTTTGTTTTTGTTTTTTTTGGTTCAGTCTTCTGTAATATAAATAATAATGTAGCCAGATGCTTGGTACATCAACACATGGCTGATGAGCAAAGGGATGAGAAGGATGATGTTCATCATCTTTAAAACACTGGGAAGCAAAGCTATTGGTTTTAAACTGAATAAAATACATGACATAAACCAAATGTCAATATTTGGGGGGGATCATAACCTGCCCATGGTGATAGGAATGGAGTGAAGTGACTGGTGCAGTTTCTTTGGGGCTTTTCTTAACTTTTTTGAACACAAGGTTCAAAAAACTGTAGAGGTCCCCAGTTGGACAGAAGGTGGTGTGACCATGCCATGAAGCCAATTAGTAGTTGTCTTACAATCAGTGCAAGTGAGTGCAGGCTCTGACTCACGTTCTCATTCCTCTCCTGCCACTGCTCCACCTGAAGCTGCTGGAAGAAGAATGTTCAGCTCCTCATAAATGGAAACTAGAGAAACTAGAAACTATAAAGATTCCTCTGGAAAAGGGATTCTTCCTTTCATTCAAGGAAAAATGGAGTTTCTTTCTATGATCATGTGAACCATATCTGAGTAACAACCTAACTCTTAGTATCACGTTATTAAATATGTTATGCTGAATAATTATCACCCTCCTCTGCACATGAATCTAAATTCAAGATGTTTCACAGTATCACAGGCAGTCTGGGTTGGTTCCTACTGTCACATCTTGCTTAGCATACTCCTGGATTCTGTTGTGCTACAGCTGTGATAGCAGTTTCTGATCAATACCTCAGTTGCAGAAAAGTCTACAGCCAATAGAGAAGAAAATTCCCAGCACTCTTTGCTCCAGAAAAAATTTGCATTTGCTTTACATTTCTGTTACACTGGTGCCACCTATTGGTAAGTGCACTTGGCAGCCCAAGAAAAAAAGTCATATCCTTTGAAGAGCTGCAACAGGGACATGGGTGTCTCATCAAAGATGGCCAACTGCAGCCATGATATTAGCATCACCTGGGACCATTTTTAGAGCAAGCTCCTTGCTCCCACTGGGATGGTCAGCTCCCTCAACCATTTTCCACCAAGCTTAGCTCATGAACCAGCAACCAAATAGCTTGTGACTGCCAGGTTGAGGAAGAAGTCCTTTTGGTGCTTCTCGATTAGCCTGGCCACCAATTTTGTCATTTGGGCAAGAAGAGTTAGCAATCTGTCCATAAAAGAGCTGGTGCCCATTGCAGCCTGCCCAGTCCTAAGTCAGTCAGACCTTCAAAAATAAGATCTTTGGTTTTAAGCTTTATCTGACACAGTGACTGGGCCACCAAAACACCTGCATGATATTCTTAGTCCTGGGCATCCATCTGTAGGGCAAGCTCCCAAGCGTTAGCTAAAACTACTTCCAGGAACTGGTAAAAATCCTGTTGTAGGTGACTTACCTTGATGTCTCAGCTCAACAGTTGTTTTTCAGTGAAAATAACTCTGTTATCTTTCTCTGCTGACCAGGAAGGCTTCCTAGACAGAGAGAGGAAAAAAACACATGTTCCTGGTTCATGAATTAATGCAAATTAACCACTTCATCTCCCTGGAGAGCATCTCACAGGAGAGATCCATTGGGCATCCTCAGTAAAGAGAATGGCAGTCAGCTGTAGTTTGATCAAACTTTGCCAGCCAGAAGACCTGTCCACAGTCCTTCTCTGCAGAGTTTTAACTTGAAAGTTATTAGAAGCCTCAAGCTAGCTAATATCAACCATCACCTGGGTACATCAGCAAATTCTGTGCCAGGGTTTTATGTCAGATCCTCCTACAGTTCAATCAGAGCACTTGGTTCCTCACTGTGGTCTCCTTGCCAAGGACGGCTCTAGTTTTCTGGGAGGTGATGACAGGAGAGGGAGATGAGAGGCAGCACTTGGGGGTTGGGTAACCCCAGGAAAGCCCCAGAGTCCTGCAGGCTGAGTCTGAATGTGCATGGGGACATTTCCTCACGCAAGCAAGGGGCATTGCCCAGAGGCTACCTTCTCTTACCACCTCAGTGACCCCAAGCTGCATCAGACTAACACCAGAAGTCATGGATTAATCAGGATGAGCCCTGTTGGGAACACCCTTTCTCCATGTTTCCATGTCAAAAGTAATTTCTAGCAATGGCTTCACCCACATCAGTTTCCATGTAGGCTGGAGCCAACCCAGAAAGATGCTGTTCAGCTCCACACTCACCTCCATCCCATCCTTTCCAAAATTTCCCAGCTCTGCCAGATCCCCCCTGTCTCTGATCCCAACAGAGCCCTTCCTGTCCCTTACGCTTTCATTTCTGTTTCTTTACATCTTTATTAAACTGTATAGCCACTTTGATAGGAAAATTGAAAAGAAAAAGATATGAGGAACAACAAAAAAGCCATAATTATGAAGATTCAATTTAATTTTAAAGGTTGTGGAAGGAGGAAAAAAAAAAAAAAAGGAGCAGGGGAAGAAGAAACCAAATTAATTTAGCAGGAAAGCATTGCATGAAATATTGTTGGAGTTTAATAACCATGCAAAGACAGATGATATGTGTGGAAAAATTAGTTGTAGGACCTCATAATAGTCTATTAATATTTTCTACAGGCACAGAAACCCTTTGCTGAATGATTGTAACAAAGTAATCTTTTTTTTTTTCTTTTTTTTCTTTTTTTTTTTTTTTTTTTTTAACATTAAAAAATGTCTTCAAAAGAAGAAGACGGCAGCAACGTACAGACTGTTCAGAACGGAGACCCTGGTGAGGCACATCAGATCCCAGGCTCCATCCAGCACAAGCTCCTCTGCTCTGCCACAACAGAGGGTGTCCAAGGCCTCTCTCCTCCTTTTCTGACTGGTAGGGAAAGGTGTTTCTCCTGGCAAGGACAGGAGTGAGGTCCCTGTCAGTTGAGGAGATGGTTGCTCTGGGTGGGCTGGACTGGCTCAGAAATGATCTCTTGGAGGAAATTACTCTGTGTGCAACCCCTGCTCCTGGACACCGATGGTTGGTAGGAGCATCTTCCTTCTTTGTCCTCCCAGAACCCCCTGTATTGCCCTGTTGCTCAGAAGCGTCTGGGCTCCATCAGCAATAGATGCACAACCCATCCCACAAGGGACTCCTTACAGAGAGCCCCTTCTGCCAAAGGCTGGCTTTGACCTTGGGCTTCTCAAAGGGGAAGAGGCCAAGGACAGTGGGAATCAGTGGGGCTGGGTGAAGAGGTCCTCAGAGGGCCAGATGCCAAACCTACAACTCAGTTGTTCTCTTCCCTCTCTCCTTTGGCTCCAAGGAGAGGTTAGACAGCATTGCTGTCCTCCCTCCTTCATTCTGATAGCATAGGCCTGTTTCCTCTGGATATCACCAAAATGATGCCAGAATCATAGAATTGTTTTTGTTGGAAAAGCCCTTTAAGATCTCCCAGTCCCACCATTCCCCCAGCACTGCCAAGGCCACCACTAACCCATGTCCCTCAGCACCACATCTCCATGGCTTTGAAACCCCTCCAGGGATGGGGACTCCATCCTTGCCCTGGGCAGTCTGGGCCAGGGCCTGACAACCCTAATTACTCCTAATATCCAATCTTTACCTCTCCTGGAGCAACTTGAGGCTGTTTCCTTTTGTTCTACCGCTCGTTCCTTGGGTGAAGAGACCGAACCGAACCTCCCTATAACCTCCTTTGGGTGTCTGCAGAGCTGAAATAAGACTTGTCACCTTCTGTTCACCTTCTGTTTTCCAACACAGAGCAGAGAACTCCTCACCATAGGGTGGTGGTGGAAAGATGGGGCTGACCCTGAAGAGCAGCAGGTTCAGAAGATGCTCTCAGCTAAGTCATCAGTGATGCTCAAAGGATAAGGCAGGTGGAAAAAGCCCAGATTTTGGGAGGACAAAGGGAATGGGTCAGAAAATTCATACCCACCTTCAGCAGCACATCACTGGTCTCCAAAGATGCATTTGGATTATTAGTGGTGTGAAGGGCCCCAAGTCATCAGGGATGTCTTCAACATCAGGGTGTTACCCACCAGCTCAGGTAAAGCATCACCAAGACAAAGGCTGGTGATGGGGGTGAGGGAGGAGAAGTCTCTGTCTGCAGATGTTTTAACTAGGTCTCTCCAAAGGATGTATTTCCTTGGTCCTAAATGGGATTTGCTTTAGCTCCAGACAAAACCCTTAGGATCCTGCAAACCCAACTAGGTCACTCCTGCAAGGAAAAAATAAAATGAACTACAGAAATGCAGTACCTAAATGAACAGAATAAAATAAAATTGAATGAAAGAAAATTAAATTAAAATAAGATATAAAAGAAGAAATAAAATAAGAAATAAAATAGAATAAATAAAACAACCCAGGACAAAACCAAATTGCAGGTCCTCATTCTGCTCCCCCTTTCTCCTATTTAATCTGTATAGCACCATGCAGTTACAGCCTCCCCCCTCCCCCCTTTTTTTTTTTTTAAATACAGTCTAATCCTGAGTGTGAACTGATGTAGTTTTTGTGTTGGGGAGGGGGGGGGAAATCTCTCTCTCTTTCTGCCTTTTTTTTTCCCTTCTTCTTTCCTTGGCCCAGTTCATTATTTTTCTTTCTTGTCACTCAGTGTGATAGGTTGAACAGAAGTGCACAGATGAGCACTGAAAACGGTGTCACAAGGCCTTAATCTAGTCTTTAATGCCTGACTTCAGAGATGTCATTTATCTTCTAACTGCAGCAGGCTTCCACTAACTTTATCTCTAATAATATATTGATGGATTAAAAGGGTCGGGCAGGAGACCGGGCTGGAAAAATTGCTTATTGACATCAAAATACAGTGCCCTCAACCTGATAAACATGGAGGGGCTCGTGTATCTCCCAGAATAGTTGGCGTTGCTATAATTTTTTTTTTATTATTCTTTTTTCCCCCTAGCCTGTTTCCCCCAGGTTCATGGGGTGGTCCAGGAAAACAAACAAATGGAACAAAATAAATAGGAAATGTAGTTGAGGCACTGAGTAGAAGCCCAGCTCTTTTGGTAATAGTTTCTTAATGGTAGCACCAGACAAGGCTGTTTATCGACAACCACAAGCCATGTTTTAGAGTGACCTGGGCAGGAAAAGGCTGACATTGCTTTAGGGGGCTGGGGGGGGGGAGGTGTTGGGATGTGTGGGATGAGAGATTCCAGTGCCCTGTGACAGCGTTTGGGGAAGCTGCTTCTGTCCCTGGGGGCATAGGAGGAGGGAGGTGTCTGCTGATTTTTACGTCTGAAAATCATCCCTTGCCACGCAGAGCTCATGCAGGAAGAATAAAAGGGGGTAGGAGAAGGGACTGCCATGAAGGGCATCAGCAAAAATCCTGCCCCAACCTCTGCTCTCAAGGGGCATTTGGGGGAAAAGACCTTAAAAGACCATAAAAAAACCTTTAAAAGACCCAACCTGATCTGATGGATGGTACATGGTGGGGAACTGCCAGCTACTCATCACTTCAGGGGTGACATGGCCTTTTGCATGCCATGCAAGCTGGAGAAGACAACTCCCTTATCACCCTGGGTCTTTTGGGTTGCTGCTGGTATCCGATTTGAGGCTGAGAAAACTGGTTTTATTCAGCCTTGAGAAGAGAAGGCTTAGGGGAGACCTTATTACCACATTCCAGAACTTTTTAAAGAGGGGCTACAAAGAAGTTAAAGACTCCCTGTTGACAAGGAGTGGCAATGGGCACAAGTTGCTCCTAGGGAGATTCTGACTGGACACAAGGGAAATCTTTCCCCATGAGGACAGTCAGGCACTGGAATGGTCTCCCAGGGGAAGTGGTGGATTCCCCCACCTTGTAAAGTTTTAAGTCTCAGCTCGGTGGGGTGCTGAGACATCTCCCATAAACAATATTAAAAGGGTTGGATCAGATGATCCTTGAGGTCCTTCAACCTGATATTCTATGCTTCTATGATTTCTCTGCCCCTTGAGGATATCAGCAGTTTCCATTGCACACTTTGGCTTGGGGAACACCCCTCTGAGTACCTCCAACATGTCTGGGCTGTGGCCAAACCACTTCCCAACACCACGGGAGCAAACACACCTAAGATTCTGCATCCCATGACCTCCACCAAGGGCAGCAGAAAGGCACCACGTCCCTGTCGGCTTTATTAATCCTGCATTAATAAATTACAGGGATCACAGGCAGGGAAAGGCAGTCACAACAGGTACACACAATTGGTAGGCACAGCCACAGGTAAAAACCTTTTCCTTGAAGTGAAGTGGAACTAGCTCAAGCCTCCACTGGACAACCACTGGGAAAGGTGGAGTCTCTGCTGAGTCCATGGCAAGGTGGCTTTTGTCTGCTTCCTGCTGGGGAAAGTTGCTGCAAATAGAGACAACTAAAAATACTGAGGAAAGCTCCAACATTTTAAGTCTGCTTTCTAGCAAAGCCAGGCCAAATGGCCTTCTCTTCAAAGAAAAATTGGAGAAAACCCCACTGAACAGGACATTGACATTTGGACTGACGTTCCTGGTCCACTCCAGCTTGAGTTACAGGTGTCCCCCCCACCCTGGTCCATCTGCTCTCCAACAGCCCTCAGTCAAAAATACCACCCATCATGCACTCCGATGGACATATCCCCCTAAACTGCTGCCTGGGAAGCCCATGAGCCACTGAGACAGACGAAGAGGGAAACTTTGCCACCAGAAAAAGCATTTCATTTCATTTCCCTGGAAAGAAATTCCATGAAAATCAATCTCCCCACAGAAAATTTTGATTCTGGACAAAAAGCCTTTTTTCTGATCAGGGATTGCCTCGACTCAAAAATATCTGAGCAGCCCTGGTTACAAGAAGAGTCACATTTCACTCCTGCCTGCTTCGAGAGGGACTTTGTGTGAAGGCAAGTTGGATGGTCCTTGAGGAGGTGGTAAAGTTGTTAGCATCATCATGGCAAGAGCTTTTCATTATCAGGAGTTCAGGCTGCTTTGATCATCCCCAAAACTCAAGTGAGAGGGCCTGGAACAGTGTCAGCTGGCTCAGCAGAGCCATTTGTCATGGAAGTGGTCCATAGCTCGGAAGAGATGGGTTGGCAAGAACTAACAAGATAACACACCTTGAAAGACTTATCCTAACCTTATAGATGGAAATAACAAAGAGTACTGCAGCCCATCATAGATGGGATGTCAGGTACAAAGAGCCCTAGGAGACAGAGCCCATAAATAAATACCAGTGAGACAAACAGGCTCTGGAAGACCAGTGCTGCTAAACATCTGTTCTGCTCAGGAACCCTAAGAAACACAAATGCAAAAAAAAAAACAAACCCAAAAAACAAAAAACAAAAATGGGGAAAACCAGGAAAAAATTAGCCTGATGGTCTCTGAGAAGCAAGCCAGCACTAACTTGGATTGTGAGCATCTCTCTGGGAGCAGACAGCTGAGCAGCATGCTGTCCCACATCCCAGTTCCCAAGATGGGGATGATTGGCAGGCGCTTGCAGCCAGCAGAACACAAGCCTCGCATTCTGAAATTGTCTTTCCGAAATTTACCCACTGAAACGCTGAATTTATCAGCTGAATTTATCAGCTGCAATGCCTCAGACTTCTGGGAAGCTGCCTCTGGCCGACCACTTGATGGGAAGAACGTCTCCGATTCTCTTGGCATGTGGAACTAAAGCAGCTCAGCCGCTTTCCCTACACCTGCCACTCACTCCTGGTTGCATTTTATCTAAGCACCATTTTCTAATTTCACCACGGCAAAGACTATCTCTATGCATTTTTTGCAATAGGAAGCTAAAATGAAAAACCACCAGGGTTTGTTACATTTCAAATAAAAATGGAATAAATTACCACAGCTGAAACAGCAACTTAATACCCATGTTCTGTTAAAGAATAAAACAAAGCAAATAACCTGATTGCTTGTAAGTGCCATTCCTTAAATGTTTCTCTGGGTTTTTGGTTTTGTTTTTTTTTCTTCAGACTCCTTGGCAAGCAGAGAAATACCCCAAAAGGTGGTGATTTTCTCCCTTAGAAATGGAATTCTCCAAAGCTTTTTTGCAGGGCTTGATTTCCTTCCCACCAAATTCCCTGCAAGGCTCCACAGAGAGAAAAACAGCACTGTCTGGTTTTAGCATTCTCTCAGATAGTTCACAGATCAACTTTTTGCCCTGATTCCCTTTGATTACCCCATCCCTTTTTGAATTTCCAGCTCAGCACTTGTCATCCCTGATATAAAGAGAGGGGGGGGGGAAGAGAGGTGACATTTCTCTCCCCAAGTAGGAATGCTCACAGGAATGCGATACAAAGGATGCACCAACAATAATTCTCTTTACTGCCTACAAACTAAGCCACAGCAAACTCCCACTGGTGTCCACAGAACTGGGATTTTCTCCTCAAGCTCCCAACTATTTCTCATTGTTTGACAGTTTTAATATGGAAATTATTTTGCCACTTATTGGGATAGTAGACTCTAGATGTTTTTGGATTTTTCTTTTTCCAGGGATGGGCTTTTAAAATAAAGTATATCCATATCACACTCAGCCATCCTTACCTGTTTTCCTATTATTGTCCAGAAGTGATTGCCAAGGATTTAATGGACCAGTTCCCAAAAGGCCTGGGCATGCACATCTATTTGTTGGACTGCATCCTACGCCTTCCAAGGTGCCTTCTCCTTCAAACTGCTTTTCCCCTGAAGAATCATGCTGTCAAAACCCTCATTATTTTATAACTTCTATGCCCCTCTTCTCTTCTCACCTCGTTAAATACTCCTGGAGCAAAGGAGTTCAGTAACTCTACCATTTTAGCAACACCATTGATTTTGTCTCCCTCTTCATTTATTAATGGAACTACTTTCTCTCTAGTATTCCCTTTTCCCTGATATAATTGTAAAAGCTCTTTTTATTCCCCTTAAGCCTTTCTGCTCTCTGAGCTGGCCTTATCTTTTCCCTGCAAGCCTTAACTGACTGTATATTCTTGTTTAGTTCTCTTTCCCTTCTCCATTTTTCACTATAGGTTCTTTCTTTACTCTCCTATCTCTGGCCGGTGCTTTGTTATGCCACATTGGATGCTACTTGTCCTTCCATTTATTTCCACGGGAATGTGTCCCAGTCTCTGGTGCTTCTGGCTTTTTCTCATCCCTCTGCATTTAACACATCCCACCCTGCTCACACCAGGCCACGGAGGCACCAAATAAGGTGCAGATTGGAAAGGCACCCATACATGGGATGTTCCAAGCCATGTGACCCCAACATCCCAGGAATACGTCCCCACCTAGGAGGAACCAAACACCTCCCAGATCACCAAACTGTTTCTTAAAACTGGTGGTCCAGAACTGACTCTTTGTTCCCAACACAAAATTGTGTGGTTTCCAAGGAGTCAGTGGGCAAGTTCACAGTGTGGTTTTAATCATTAGAGCAGCCATCACCCCGACCAACCCAATGGAGGCAAAAGACTGGATGGATTCTACCAGGATCTCCTTGAAATTTTTGAACTGTTGCAGTATTAACAGGCCAGACCAAAGGGCTCAGAACCCACCCTGGGCTTCTGGGTATCTTGGTCAACTTCATTCCAAATCAGAAATGTCTTTAAAAAAAATTTTAAAAATCACAGTATTTTTTAAAATTGATCGTTGTTTTATCTGGTAGAATCAAAGTATTGCACTGTTAAAGTAATGAAACACACACTTCAATTCCATCAGATTTTGAATACAATAAAATGAAGCCCTTTCCTGAAATTGTAACAAATTCCCATTAATTCACTTTTAACTGAGTCTGAATCTGTATTTCTCTATATGAGATGGGTTGTGGGGTTTTTGGTTTGTTTTTTTTTTTTTTGCAGTGAGTCTACAGAATAGAAGATGGGAATTATCAGAAGACCAGAAAACAATGCCTCAGAGGAAAGACTGCAGAAGTTGGGGTTGCTCAGCTGGAGGAGAGGTGGGACATTGCTATAATCTCCAAGTACAGAGGGGGCTTATGGAAAGAGGAAGGGATAGCTTTTCTTCCTGGTAGGTAAGATAAGTAGCCATGAGCTTAAACCACAGCAGGAGAGGCTAAGGCTGGATACAAGGGGAGCCTTTCTAGCAACGAGGATGCTGAAGTGTGGGTAACAGGCTACTAGAGGAGCAGCCAGTGCCTGTGTTGTGGAAGGTATCTTTGCTACAAGCAGGGCCACCACCCACCTGGAACAGCAGGAGGCAGCTGGTCCTGCTGCAAAGGTCATGCCAAGGTCCTTTCCCTGCCCTCTTTTCCTAGGATTTCACTGACCCTGCTGTCCTAGCCTCAAGGTTCAGTAATTTTTTTGCTGCTGCAGCAGCTCTGTAGCACCGTGGGGTTTCTGGTGGATCCAGAGCCTGCTTGGTCTCCAAGTCTCCCACCGTGCAGAGCTGCTGTGCCAGGCATTTCCCCCTGGTTAAGCACTGCTGAAGGACAAGGTTTCTATAAAAACACTATCAAGAACATAAAAGACCCAGGCACAGCAAACCAGCAAGAGCCAAGAAGCCAAAAGGAACGTTGCAGGCAAACCCAGCAAGGGAGGGCCCCGAGCCCCAGCACAGGCAGGGGTAGGGGCAGAAAGTGGGATCCTTCAGGGAGTTTGGCAATGCTCCCTTCTGCAAGCCTCCCCTGGTGTGCACAGAAGTTGCAGCATGGCTAATTACAGGAAATTAAAGAGATATAAAGAGATTGCCTGAGCTGAGAAAGCCTTGGGAAGGAGTGGTGGGTGTCTTGCAGTGCTGCCTCTGCAATGAGACCTGCAGAAAGTGGGGCTGGAATGAGGAAACTTGGAACTGTGAAGCAGGAAAAGGTTCATTATAACCGATTTCCTTGGAATCCAACTTCCAGGCAATGCATATCTGTGTATTAGCAGGTAGTGGGGCCAGAAAAGACACCGAAGCAGTCTAGGCTGGAGTGGCTGCGATGAGAGGCTGTGGAAGACTGGAGATTGCCCTCAGCCCAGAGGACCACAGTAAATATGCTCATGCAAGGACTATGGAAGGCAACTTGATTAGAAGACAAGTTCTAGATTGATGCCCGTGGTCAGGAAGCTTCTGGAAACTGGAAGAAGTACAGCATACTTGGCTGGTTTTGTGATGTAAATTCTTAGCTGAGATGGAGATGGCTTCGTGCATTCAGCTATTTATGGGGCTCTCATTTCACTGAGCAGGAGGAAAAGTTCCAAGTGTGCTCAGCCTCGCAGACATCTCATAGAATCATTTTATGTAGAAAAGACCCTTAAAGTCACAAAGTCCCACCATTAATCCAGCAGAGCCAAGGCCACCACGAACCCATGTCCCTCAGCACCACATCTCCATGGCTTTGAAACCTTTCCAGGGATGGGGACTCCACCACTGCCCTGGACAGCCTGGGCCAGGGCTTGACAACTCTTTCCAGGAAGAAATTGTTCCCAAGCTCCAACCTAAACCTCTCCTGACACAACTTGAAGCTGTTTCCTCTTGCCCCATCACTTGTTCCTTGGGAGCAGAGCCCGACCCCCCCTGATTCCAACCTCCTCTCAGGGGGTTGCAGAGAACCAGAAGGTTTCCCCTCAGCCTCCTCTGCTCCAGGCTGAACACCCCCAGCTCCCTCAGATGCTCCTCACAAGAAGCAACAGGAGCAGGAAGAGAGCATCTGGAAGAGCCTTGACACATGGTGCCCTCTCCCCAGGTGTCATTTTGCAGAGCTCCTTGCACAACAGAGGGTTGAGGAAGGGAGGAGTGCAGAGGAGAAGGGAAAAGACTACTTGGGTGAGAAGGACTACTCACAAACGACTCCAGCCAGTCTGGCTCCAGAAAACTAAAAAACTCTTGATCTTTGTTACTTTTGTAGCAACTTTGCCATTAGTCCAGGCACACCCATGAAAGCTGTTCCTGCCAGCAATCCTGCAAGAGGGCAAAGATTTCACATCAACTCGTCAAAAGGTGAGATAACACAATGCTTTCAGCTCGCCACACCTGAACATTCCCTTTCTTGGCTCTTTCATGTCATCCAAGACACAGGATTAGTGCACTTCTATCCTTTTGAAAACTGCATCCCTCCACCATCAGAGCAACTGGGGGTTTTGCTTTACTGGTTTTGCTGGGAGACATTTCCAGAACCTCAATGCTTTAAGGTTAGAAAGGCACCCATATCACCACCCCCTGGCATTCCTGTACCCCTAATTATGGCAAGTCATTAAGCATTTTAAGGGGGGTGGGGAGGGGAGCTGGAAAAAGGAGGTCCATGTTTGCAGGAAAAAAAAGAAACAATAATTCCCTTAGCAGTTTGATGTTAAAAAAAAAGGCTTGTAAGCTGCTCTGAAGCTTGAATGTCAGAAGTAGACCCTGGGGAGGTGGATTAGAGGGCACAATGAAGGTGAGTTTGTGCAATGAGCATCATGGATCTTTGGGTGATTGTTAATAAGAACACAGAAATGCAAATCTCCAGGAGCTGGTGAGCCATCAGCCTGGGTGCCTACCAATGCACGTGTGGCTCCAAGCAAATCAAAAGGAGATTCACACCAGGACCTGGTACAAGGTACGTGGCCGACTTGGTGCCTGTTACAGCACTGAGGCCTTATCTTCTGCTGGTGGAAAGCAAGAGATCCCTCCCAGGAGCAATCCCAGTGCCTCTTCATGTACAGAAAACGTAGGGAAGTGACTGACCTAAACAACTATCTGAAGCTGGCTGGATCCATTAACTCCCTCTCTGGCAGTGTTTGCCCACCCTATGTAGCACAACTTTAAGGTTTCCATACCTGCAAGACAAGCAGATTGCAGCTTGGTGAATCCTAGCTACAGCTCCAAAGATGGATCTGATTATCTTCCTCTACCTTTTCTTCCTTGGTTTGATAGAGAAATCCATCCCAAACTCTTCATGAAGCTGAGTTGCTGCTAGAGGAGAAAGCTGAGCAAAATCTTGTGTTCTAGTTTGCTAGCTCCTCATGCAGTTCGGGCTTTTTTCTTGTTGACCATGACTTGGGGTTGCTTTTTTTTTTTTTTTTTTTTTTTTTTTTTTTTTTTTTTTTTTTAATTCTGGGGTGGGGCTTTACAAGCTGAAAAGTGAGCCTAAATTCGATCCTGCTCTGAGCTTTGTTCTGTGTATGAGAACAGTGAGTCAGTGCCTACACTCTTCGCATAAAGATAAGCTCTCAAAGTGGTTTATCATCTCAAGACCCAAAAAGAAAGGATAAATGCTCCTATAAAAACCTTTGAGTCTCTTCTTGAAGCCTCCACTGTTTAGTTTCTTGGGGATCAGTGGTCAAAGAGTTGAGCAAGGGTCTTCTCAAGACCTGAACTGGGCTCACAAGCAGCCCTGAGGTGGGAACCAGACAATAACAGAACCAGCAGAACCTTACACTTGAGCTTCCACTTCCCTTTGCAGATATGGCTGCTGGACCTTCTTCTCCCCTAAGGGTGGAATGCAAGTGGAAGGGGATGATCTGCAGATACCAACTACATGATACCCTACAGCTTTTAGAGAGTAAGACGGAGACTATCATTGCAGTCTCCTAAAACTCTGGCTGTTCATCTGCTGCTGTTTGGCCCAACCTTTGCTTTATGGTCCGTAAGAAACCTGCTAGTGAACAGGGTCAGGCAAGCTTAAGCAGGTGGGGATTTCCAACAGATTGAGGGCAGAACCCAAACTTTAGTGCACCGCAAACCAGTAGCCCTCTAGCACCCTACAACCAGCAGCAAGGAGACAATGTGCCCTGTCAAAGTTACCAGCGGGTGGGTTTCACATTGTGTCTCCAGAGCAGAGGAGATACAACAGGCTTATGCAGGCACATCCCCTTGTTCTTTCTCCTCTGAATCCTTTCTTCCCCCCCCACCCCCCTGCTTTCTCATTCTGTCTTTGCTTGCATTTCAAGGTTAAAAAAAGTCAGGATACAATAGTAAATATGTAAGATTAGCTCCTAAAATATGTTAGCAAGTGAAAGCTAAAGAAAGCCAAATGAATTTAAAAAAGGCTTTCTTGAAGCTTAGAACAGAGACAGTTCTTTTGATCCTTTATCACACAATAACAAAAAAAAAAAAAAGCACCAAGTGAGATACATATATATAATATACATATAATATATGTGTTTATATACTCTGTGTGCATGGGTACGTGTGTGCATGTGTGTATTTTAATTCACATAGGCTTTCCTTTCTTTAAAATGCTGCAAGAAGCTTTTTTTTTTCCTGCAGATTTCTTTTTCTTTCTTTTTTTTGATATTTCAAAGCTGGCAGTTCAGTAAATGGCTGGAACTGCCACATCTCTGTTCTTGCTAAAGAAATCAATGCTAATCCTATTACTGGCAGTTATCACCTATCCCAGAAACCGCGGCTAAAAGAAAAAAAAACCACTGAGATGTCAAAGTAGGAAAAAAGCATGGGGGAGGGGGAGAAAGCGCCCTTCATTCACTTTCAAACAGTGATTGTTTTCTTATTTTTGATCATTTTTTCCTGTTAAGAGAGAAACTAAACCACAATAAAAAAACCCAAAAAATTAAAAACAAAAAACACAGAAGGGGGAAGGAAAAAAACGTGTGTTCAAATAGCATTAAGGGCCTGATTCCAACCTGCACATCCACACATAAACCTGGGCCGGGCTGAGACTTGTGCCGTGCAGTGGTGGGGAGTGGGGTCCCTGGGCTGAGGACAGAGGCCATCTCATGTCCCCAGGTCTCCTGCCCTGGCAGCAGCCAGCCTCAGAGGGATTGATTGGGGCCAGGATCATTGGAGCAGGGGGATGTCAGGAGTGGGGATGTCTGTCCCTTTTTGGGTTGGTTAGAGCTGGAAGGGATCTTAAAGATCATCAGGATCCAATCCCCCCGTGTGAGCAGGGGCACTTTCCCCTGGATGAAACTGCTCAGAGCCCCATCCAACCTGACCTTGAATGCTTCCAGGGATGGAGCTTCCACAACTTCCCTGGGCATCCTGTTCCAGTGTCTTACCACCCTCACACTAAAGAATTTCCTCCTTATCTCTACTCTGAATCTCCCCTCTTCCAGTTTAAAACCATTACCCCTTGTCCTCTTCACTACAAATCCTTGTAAAAAGTCCCTCCCCAGCTTTTCTGCAGGAATGATCTTGGGGAGGTCAGGGCAGATCATCCTTCACCATCTTCATGGTATCTTGGTCGCTCAGACTTTCCTTAATGTGCTTCTCTTCCCATGTGCAATATGTTCCCACTCCTTGAGCATCCTCAGGAGCCAGGTCACTTTCCCAGGATTTCAAGGTCCCCATTTTTATCACAAGATGCTGATAAGATGGAGCCCCTGAGCTGAGCTCATGCTGGGAAGGTCTTAGTTTGGCCTGTCAGGTGGCCCTGCCCAGCCCACCCAACTAAGCATAAGTTTGGGTGTTCAGACATCCCAACTAAGTTTGTGTTACTCAAAAAGCCAAGAGCAGCATCAGAACCAGTGCTTCAGGAGGAGGTAGTGTTAGAGCACACCATCCTGCTTGCTGCCAGAGGCAGGGAGATGTTGGTCACCAGACTGATGTGCTGAGCAAGAAAGTAGAGGGCAAAACAAATAGGCAGAGAAGGAAAAAAGAAAACCGAACAAAAAACCTAGATAAAAGTCTTGGACAACCAGGCAGGCAGGTGTCTGCTCTGTCTAGCCACATGTCCATGCATTTCCTTAATGAGCATTTCTACAGCACATGACTCCCCCCGTGGGCATCCCTTCCAGCCTCTCCCTCTATAAGCACAACTTCAGCTCATCCTGGGCTCTAGCTCACTGTCAGTGAGCAGTGGAGATATTTGGAGGCTGCTGGAGATATTTTTCTCCCTCTTTATTTTCTCCCTCTTTAAACTCTGAGGCAGAGATAGGAGCAATTTGGGCTTTTTAAGAGTATTCTGGACCTATGCAAAATGAGTTTGCAAAGCCTGGGGAAGGGAACAAGAGGTGGATGCTAAAACCCTCATTTCTGATGCTATTTGCAGCCAGCAAAACCAGAGAAAGCAACAGAGGGGAGGAAGGTATTTGGCGTGCTCCTGTCTGCCCTTTGGATAGGTTTGTAGGTCCTGCTCCTGCACAGCCTTGATCTCCTTGCTCAGCAGACCCCAGCACAGCCACCTCTGAGAGTCTGGCTCTGCATCTCCATTTTCTGTTGCTGGCAAACCCTTCCCCTCACAACATGGCTTCAGCAAAAGTGGTAACAACCATCCAAGCCCAAAGGGACCAGCAGGGACGGCAGCCCCCATCCAGGCCCTCCACAGCTGGGGTAGACACAGGCCCAGGGTGGAGGTACCACACATGCAAGCAGGGAACAGGTGAGGTGGAGAAGCAAATGAAAAGGGATGTTAGAGTCTTACCAGGAGAACAGCAGCCCATTGAGATGCTCATGGGTGACAGAGGCAAAGGAGATACTCACAAAGTTAATGACACCTTGGGACAGATCAGGCTGGCACAGCATGTGACAGAGCTGGGGAGGGAGCAGAGATATTTCCATCAGAGGATGCAGCAGGGAGCAGGCAGCAGCAGAGCTTGACAGCAAAGCAGAGGTTGAAAAGGAAAGCATAGGGATTTCTTAGTGGGGAGAATCAGATGGAGAAGAGCAGTTCCTGCACTTGGCTGGGGCTTCAGAGGGGATGGAGACAGCTGCCACGATCCCTGCTTGCTTGTTTAAAGGTTGGGGGGTGTCAAAAGGAAATAATTGCTGGATAATCTCATACTAAAATTAGCCCTAGTTTGATGCAAAAGCAGGGAAAGACATCACTTAAGTTGCAGATTTCTGCCAGATTTTTTTGTTCTATGCTTTTAGTACAGCTGAAGTAATATTTAATAAAGACTTGGTTGATGTGGGTGGGGAGAAAACATTAACAGTGTGCCAAAGTGTCATAAAGTCATTGCAGAGTGTCAAAATATCTATGGTTTGGTTTTTTATCTATAACAAACTGGTGATGAAACCAAACCTACAGGTTGCACCAACAGTGCTGGTGAGGGTCAGAGCAGTCCAGACTACTCCTGGCCTCACTCTCCAGGCAGATGGAGGGTAAGCATCTGCAGGAAAGCAGTCCCTGAAGGAAAAGAGACAGACCAATGCAGGTGAAGATGTAGGAGAAGAGGTGGGGATGGCCATAGGTGGCTCAAGCCATGGTGGGTGATTCCCACCCAAAGAATTCCCCTTCTTACAAGCATTACTTCAAGATTTTTTGATTTTTTTTTTTTCCATTTCTGAAACGAAGGCCATGCCCTCAGCTGAAGATCCGTCCTGGAATATTGAGTGTACTCTGCTCTACTACCAGAAAACCAAATCCTGAGTAATTAGAAGCATCATTCAGTGTTTAGATATCAGCTCCCCCCCAGTATCAATATTTGGCAATTCTCCTTAGAACTATGAGGGCTTTATCCACTTTTGTAGTTCAGTCAATAGGAAGACAGCCCTACTGCAAGCACTGAAATTGAAAGCCATAAAGAACCTCCTAATTAGGGCTCCTAATGAAAGACAGAAAATGAAGCTGTGTCCTTTGGTGCCTGTTTCTGCCCAGGCTGTGCTGTGCCCCATGGGATGGAGCCAGGTTGGCTCTGAGGGATCCCAGATGGGCTCCCATCTCCAGGGGTGAAACAGCATAAATACAGAGCTGTTGGCAGGGTGGCTTATAGAGCAATCCAGTGCCTCTTTGCACTTCCAGCATTGTAAGTTTTTTTTTTTTTAAATGGGATTTCCCCATTTGCTGGGATACTTCTTAGCTGCAAACAGCCATTCCAATGATTTGTAGCTGCCAGGGAAGAGTGAGTGCACGTCAAAAATTCATGCCCACTGCCTGTTAGCTTTGTTTCCTAACTCTTTCACAGTTGGTCCCATGTCTTACCAGTTAGCAATTCCCAAGTAAGAGAAGCCAGCTGTGCTCCAGGGAGGGGGTGTTGCACAGAAACATCACCCCATGGAAGTGGGGGTTCCCTCATCAACTAACACCATCTCATCATGGCAAGGGATCTCCTACAACAAAACCAGCCCCCATTTGCCAGGGCACCTCAGGGTACCCATCCCAAAGGACTGGAACACTGAGCAGGGACTTTGAGGCAGCTCCCCAGGGACAGCTCTAAGCAGTGGCTGGATGGGGTGATGCGAAGTCCTTTGGGAATGTGGGAACCATTGCTAAGGAGTAAAACCCACCCAAGTAAAGCCAACATTTTGCAAGGAAAAGGGAAGCATCTTTTCCCCCCAGATTCCCAGCACACCATGGCATGAACCTCAGAGGAGAAGAGCTTGTGCTGGACCAGCAGCCTGGTCCTAGAGCCCTGCCAGGACATGCTTGGACACCCCATGTCCTTCCGAGGTACCCAGTGCTTGTCCCAGGATGGTTTCAGATGTCACAATCCAACACCACTCCAGGTTCCTCCCCTGGCACATCTGTACAAATGGGGCTGGGAAGGGAAACTTATTAACCTGAAAACTAAAATACAAAACGTATGAGGGTTTTTTTCCTTACCTCTTGAGCTGCTTGTTTCATTCCTGCATCCTCAGCCATGGGTTTGTCCCACCACAGTGAGGGTTGTGTTGTTGCTTTGGTCATGCAGAGCTGGCTCTCTCCATTCAGTCCTTTGACACCCATTTCATCCAAATACAGGAAAAATTGTTCCTGCTCTGGTCGCCCTTCTTTAACAGCCAAGATGAACCAAACTGATTGAAAAAAAAAAAAAAAAAAAAAAAATCAAAAACCCGGATCTAATTTTTTTTTACCATTTTGGTAAAATAAAGTGAGTCAAAACAGAAATAAACCCTTCAGAATTACCTTGGTACAATATTTTGAGGGTTTTTTTTCAAGGCATTAAGAAGCTTATGAGAGCCATCAGTTAATTCTTTAACTTTTTGAGACCTTGAGTGAAGGCTGCATGTATTTCCAGGAGATATACTTAAGTCAGCTGCAAATTATTAGCCCAGAAATGGTGGGTGACTGGGACAGAAAGGTGGTGATAGGGACCATCCCATCGGGTGTTCACAGTGGGATTGTCAGGTTCTGGCAACTCTGGGCCTAGAAGGAGGTGAAAGGCTCCTCATCAGTGCGTAATTACCTTCTCTCTGATCTTAATTTCAAATATTTCTCCATAAGAAGTTGTCTGTTTCCACTCCTAAAAAATTCCTATCTGAAAATGGTGAAATGTCATATTTATATTAATTGGATATTCTGGTTTTACTGCTCATTCCATTTGGCTGGGGGTGAGGGGAAGAGGGGTGGTTAGAAACCACATAATATATGATATAAAATCTAAAGGACATGTTTGTGCACAGTGTATAATTTAATGCATGAGATACACGAGATCTTCCAGCCCAGAGTGTTTTAAACAACAGCATTTTTAACCTCTAAAGCACGACAGCAAGGGAAACATTTTCCAGGCTCAGTTTTCTCTGCTATTGGAACATTTGTTTTTTATTCTGAATATTTCAGCACATCTATTTACCTGGCACTATATTTAGTACCACAGTACCAAGATGGCATATATAAAGATTCAATTGCAATTCCCATCTGATGTCCCTTCCCTCTCCTTTTTACCCCCTTTTTTATGTCTGCACTCTGAATTCAGCACAAAGTTGGTGTGTTTAATTTAAAAAGAAGTAAAACGCGCCAGGAGACGCCTCAGACCACTGCAAATCACCTACTTTATAGAGGCAGTAAAATTGTGTATCGGATTAAAAGTGATGCTGATCTGAAATTTATGATAACTTTTAATGGCATTATAATTTTTTTTCCCTGTGCGCTCCATCACGGAATCGTTTGGATGCACAGTGCAGCAAGATGAAATTTGTAAGGGAAGAACATTACATAGGCAAGCATAAAGGGAGGGGGGGAGGGAGAAAAAAGTCAGTGGAATAATGTAAGAGCCTCTGTTTGGTGTATTTGGATGCTGCTGCCACCACCGTGACCTCCATGGGCCGGAGCTGTTGTGAAGGGGGGGGTGGGCTGGGCACTGGGGAGGGAAGTGTCACCCCCACCAACAAATCATTATTTCAGAAGCAGAGTGCTTGGCAGGGTGAGAGAGGGGATTCTCATTGGATATTAGGAAGAAATTGTTTGCTGTGAGGGTACTGAGCTCCTGGCCCAGCTTGCCCAGAGAAGCTGTGGCTGCCCCATCCCTGGCAGTGTCTCAGGTCAGGTTGGTTGGGGCTTGGAGCAACCTGGGCTGGTGGGAGGTGTCCCTGCCCATGGAAGGGGGTTGGGACTGGGGGAGCTTTAAGGTCCCTCCCAACCCAAACCATTCTAGGGTTCTATGATTTAGTAGAGCTCTGGGACCCAAACTATTCTGGGTGTCATTTCTGTCCCCACTCAGCATGAATCAAGGCTCCTTTTCCTTCTGCTAGGAGACACAGTGGAGACATCCACCCTTTGGCTGTGTAGCTACCCCAAGACCACAGGCATCTCCTGCAATCAGCACAGCTCTACAACATCTTACTCTACCTAGAGCAGGTCTATAAAAACATCCCCACCCTGCACTCAGCACAGTTTTGGTGGGCAGAGATGCCAGCTGGGCCCATGGAGAAAGACCCACCTAAATATCTCCATGTAAAGTTTTCAAAGCACAGCTTCAGCCTATGGTTGGTAGTAACATGGATCCAAGAACAGCAAATTGGGATCCAAAGACACAGTAAAGTCCAGCTGGCATCCAAGTGGCAAAGTCCAAGAGCCACACACAGAAGGATGAGGGAAAGTTCAAACCATCAGTGTTACCCCAGCATCACCTACTTTTTGCCCTGCCCAGGAGCAAAAGCACTATGGTCATGTAATCAAATACTGTCATGACCACACATACACAATATGCCATCAGTAGTTCTGAAATCTCCCTTTCCCTGTCTTCATATTTGCAACTGCCATTCTCTCACAGAAGTGTAGAAAGTAACACATCAGTCAGACTGAAAGGAGACTGAAAGGAGAGCAAATTGCTGAAGAGGTGCACATGCACACATGAACGAGTGAGATTCTTCATTAACAGCCACCAAAAAAAAAAAAAAAAAGATACAATCCCACTATTTCAATGTATAAATCTAGAGAAAATATAAATATATAAAGAAACCCACTTGCCAAAAGCTTGGAGTTCTTCAGGAGAAGGATCTCTGCTGTCAAGGAACCAAGATGCTGGCACTGCCGTGGCCTAAGGGAGGTGCTGGGGAAACCAGCAGCTGCTGGAGGATGGGTTTAATTCCAAGCAGATATCTGGAAAGGAGGAGAGTCAAATAGATGCTGAATAGGAGCTGAAAGAACAGAAGCTACAGCTCCCCAGAGAAAGGAAAATTGCATTGATACAAGGGGCATGCATCCACGTGTCAGCTAAAAATCTCTTTAGGAACAGCGTGGGAAGCAAGCTGAATTATTTATCCAGTGGTCCTTCACTTTGTGGAAAATAAAGGAGGAAAATCTGGTAGTTGCTCCATGCCACCTCCCCCAGGTGCAGGGTATCTTTAAGCCCTGGCACCAAGGCACCCTGGCACTTCTCTGTTAAGAGAGATGGGGACATGGATGCAAACACAAGGACAGGTGAGACACCAGCTCTTTTGGAGGGGATTTAAGGGCCCAGGAGCCTGCCCTGCCCAGCAGCTGTGTTGTTTTGCAATCACTCTTTTGCAAATTTAATTTGCAAAAGCAGAGGAGAGTGCACTGTGTGCTGGGGCTCTGTGCTGGTGCATCCCCCCAGCCCCTGGTCCTGAAGGGATTTTGGGAACCACATTGCCTCATTCTCATAGACACCTGCTTTAAATTACTGTTGATGTACAATTATGTGAGCACCCAAGTTGTGCCACTGCTGCCTTTGACTGTGAGAAGTGAAACTTCCACTCACCCCACTCCTCTGCTTCATTTTTCCTTCCTCTCCTTCTCTAATCTCTATGATACTTCTCCCCAGTAAAATATTAACTGCTGTAAGTGATTGTTTTGCTGTATTATATGAAGTCCAAAACCTTTTGAATTGTATCTTGCAGTGAACCTGCCTTTGAATCCATGCATTTTATCATTCCACAGCAACACATATAATTTCAAACAAACATGTGAACAAACCCAACGATAATGGCCTGAATCTCTTATCAGTCAGTTTTACACTGGCAGAACTCCATAAACTTCAGTGAAATTAATCTTGATTTACACTGTTGGGAGAGCAGAAACATGCACTGTAAATAGCTGTGCACTAAGGCAAGACACTTAAAAGCAAAAGCAGTTGCACCAGAATGCCTGGCAGCAGAGGATGAAAGCATAAAAAGGAAGTTTTCCTTGTGGTGCTAATCCACAGACACAGGGATAAACCCAAAGGACAGCAATAGAGAAGTTGTGCCAGCATGGCAGAGACCATGGCCCATGGTGTGCTTCATCACACGTGTCACTCCTGGTGGCTGACCAGGCGGCTTGGCTTTCCTCAAGTCCCAACATCAGCTCGTGTAGTCCAAACCACAGAAGAATACTGACAACAAAGGAATGTTTGATTTTTCTCAGGGATAACATCCTTATTTTTCACTGAGATCACACTAGTTAGTTAGGACTTGAGGAAAACAGAGAGGACAGAGAATAACATACTATGTGGAAGAGGTGGGATCTGCCACAGAAGAGACAACCTACATACCCCCCTAAATGTTGCAATTGCTGTGCTCCAGACACCTGCCTTGGAAAATCCCAGCCAGGAGTTCACATGGCCATGGGGCAGTACCTGGGGTGGGATGGATCCTCAGCCCCAAGATGGGCCCGAGTGAGGGACCTGCAGGGAAGCTGGAACCAGGGAAGTCCCTCTGGGGACATCTGTCCATGGAGGAACCCAGGCTTGCTAGATGGAAGTGGAGCCTGGACCTGGTTAAGGAGCACAGCAGTTCTGAGAGGGTGGGGTGGGGATGTTCACACAAGGCTGGGCAGGCATGTGCCTGAATGTACCAAGAGAGGCATCTCAGGTTATTTTACTGATCCAAGAGTTTCTGTCTGTTGGATGAAGAAAAAGCCCCAAATCGCCGTTTCCCTCCTGGGTGTTGCCACTGTGGATGGCAGCATCTCAGCTTGGCAGCTGGCCCCCACCCAACCACAGGAAGATCAGAGGGTGGTGAAGTAGCAGCCCAGGCTACATCCAGTTGCTCTTATTAATCTTCACAACAAAGAGAAAACAACTCAACCATCTCTTGTGGGGAGTAAATTGAGTACACTTGTGCACTCGCCTACATTCTTGTTTCTTCAAGAATCAGCCCTATTGATGAGGCCCAGGTGAAGAGTTCCAGAAGCAATTAAAGTGAGTGCTGTACCTCGAGGTGGACCTTGATAATATTTGTTCTCCTCTTTTCACTCTGCCTCTATCTCACAGTAGCATCAACACAAGGTGCATTAGAGATGAAGCTTCATAAAGCAAAGCTGCACTTCACGCTGAGAAAGCCTTGATCCAAATGCACTTTAGTTAGCAGAGTGCAGGTCCCACGGGCTCCTGGGCAAGCTGCAGCTGGAGAGATTAAGGCAGAGGGATGCCTTGGAGTCAGGGAAGAGGAGTCAGGGTGGAGCTTGCTCTGTGTTTACATCCTCCACCCCCCATTTTGGCCACTTCCCAGTTGTCCTGCCAGGACCACTGAGCCGAGGCACCACCTGGAGATCCCCTTGGAGCCCAAGGGAATGTATTCCCAGGCCCATCAGGTCTGTCACTAGATCTTCCATCAACTAGATGTGCGACTTCATCTCATTTAAATGTTTCTCAACAAAGGCCAAAACATATCTGGCTGCTGAGACACCCCACCACCACCCCTCTTACACCTGGAAACATTTTGCTGTTAATTCATTCAGATGAAACCAGCAAAAATGTCAGTGTAACAAATTAGAGGCTCATTGATTATTGGCTTACAAAAAGTTAATGGGTCTGTTGAGAAGGGGGTTAGGCAGGTCCTTTAAAGTGATACACACATGTAATACTTTATTGCTCACACAGGCTCTGGCTCTTTAACTGTAAAAACGTGTTGAGAAATTCTCTGTTAGTCCCTTTTTTCAGTTGCTGCCTAATGCACTGCATGGACCCAGCCCAGCTCCTTTCCCTGGGCAGCTCAAAGCATCCAGAGACTGAGGAGTTCCCTTTCACAGAGCCAAGGCTTGGAAGAAACAGACTTAACCCACTACCTCAGCTCTGAATTGCTTCTGGAGCTCCTGAAGGTTACCAGAGATTAACAACAAGTGGTTTATGGTCAAACATCATGAAGCTAAAGGTTCTGCAGAGACACAACTCTAATGAAATTACAAGATGAGGTGCCATCTGGTAGCAGCAAAGGAATGTCCAAATTAATAAAATACCATCCACAGCTGGAATCTGCATGCAACCCTCCAACTGGATGGCCAGCACCTCCTCCTCTCTTCTCTTACCAGCCTGGAGTTGAGGCTTTGCTCAAGTACAGAACAATAGAAGACAGGAGGCTGCAGCAGCAGTGTGAAAGAGAAAAAACAGAACAAAACCAAAAAACAAAAAAGACAAAACAAAACAAAAAAACCAAACCAACAGATGCTTTAAATTTGGTGCTGGGGCAAGGATTGGGGCAGGATTCAAAGGGCAATCCTAGCAACCTACAATGAAGAACAATTCAAGGCAACAGCAATGACATATGAGGAGTCTGTTTTTTAAAAAATAATGACAATGTGGGCACTGTGAGGAGCTGATTAAAACTGTGTATGTTAGCATAAAAAAAAACTGGAATGTGGATTAAACTTTAAGAAAGAAATCACAGAGCAGTATCTAATGAACCAAGCCTTTGAGTGACCTAAAATGAAAATAATCTATAATGATAACCTCTTGCCTGGCTTCAGTCAGTTTGTACTGATGCTACAAATCATATTTCCTGAACACCAAAATAATCACAATTAGTTCCCTCCTTGGAAAATCACCTTGCCCTAGTTAAGCACATTTAGAGCAACTCTGAAAATAAAGAGTGTATTAAACAGCATAAGGCACCAGAATCAGCCAGTGAATAGTATGGGAGCCTGCTTATAGCCTGGTGGTGACTAAGGTTATATAGAAGGGTTATGACCCCCAAAAAAGCTGTATCCTGAGCCCAGCACACAAGATAATGATCTACAGTGGATCTTCTGGGAAGCCAACCCCATTCTGGGGGGTTTGTATTGCCAAGAGAACCCCTTCACTACACTGTCACTGTTTTGAGTAAAACCTCTGCATCTCTGGGAACCAGAAATTTTGCTTTTACCTGGAGAGCAAGGGTTGCACATTCATAAGAAGAAAGGTAACATGTGGGGGCATGCCCCTCACCTTCCCCTGAGGGAGGGAGAGGACCTGTGCTCCTTGCTGTCCACAGCCACAAACAGGTCCTGCAGCCCCAGGGTCCCCTCCTGCCCACCCCACCTTCCTTGTGCTGTCTCAGTGCCTGTGGCTTATCCACTGTAACTCCCTAAATGCACCTCAATCCACTCTCTCCAATGTTTATCTTTTGATACATCTTATTTTTACCTTCCTTTTAACAAACTGAGAGCATGTTTGCTTTCTTTGGTAGCAACAGGAGAAAACAAGATGTTTCTCCCATTGGTTTCAGAGCCCTATAAAAAAAAAAAAAAAAAGAGCATGACTGCTCTCTAGTTTAACTACAGCAGGCATGTCCTAGGGTAAACAAGGATATGATGAAACACATGTCTTACAACTGAGTTTAAAAAAAAAAGGCTACATTCAATGGCAGAAAAAATTGATTTAACCACATAAAATATTACAAGCAAAAATCAGAGGTTAGAAGGAGAGTTGAAATGCAAACCATTACCTCCATTATCCAAAACAGGCTGTTTATTTGCAGCTCAAAACTGTAGAAATGACTTGGCTTAATTGTAATTAAAACCTTTTGGTATCTTTAGAGCACCAGAAGTGTTTCCACGCAAAGGTAGCAGGGCCACGAAGCAGAGGAGATGCTGAGACTTAGAACAAGGACATCTCAGGCTGCAAAGAGAACAAAACAAAACCCTGACGGACATGATATTAGGCTAAGAACAACTCCAGCTATGGCAAGAAAAGAGGGTTTGTAATTGAATTCGAAAAAGGCCATACAGCAAAACTAGAGCTAAACTATTTGTGACATGTATTAGCTGAAGGAGATGTTTCAGGGGGGCAGGATCAGCTGCTGGGGAAGGCACAAAAGCTGCCTGAGCTTCAGAACTGGCACCAAACAACTCCCTCCATCTCCTCAGAACTGCACTGCCCACCCTGTGAGCACAGGCAAAGCCAGGCCCACTCCCAGCCATACACCTGCATGTATTGACACCCACAGGAAAGGCAATTTCCCCCTCCGAAGAGCCTGTGTTCCCTGCCATGGACATGTTAGGATCAATAAGTATGCAAGAGACCTTTCCGAGTTAAAAGTTCCAACTAAACTGGTAACAGAACATCTGTCAGGAGCTTTGAAAACTCCTTCCCCTGCACAGTAAAACTCTCTTCAAACAAACACACCAACCCTTTGACTGGAAGGGTGTAAATACTTACAGGGCAGGCCCAAGGAGGGTCAGGAACCAATATATCACCTGAAGGAAGAATACATGCTCAGCGACCTTAAAGACCTGATCTCATGTTTGTCCTGAGCAATTACAGTTCAGTAACTGCAACAGGAGTACATATTTAAGTACTTATGCAAGGGGAAAAAAGGGCTGATGACCTTGATTATATTTGTATTGTGTTTCCTGTTGTTAGCACTTCCTTGGCGGAATTACTGCAATACATCTTGGACTCCAGTTTCTCCTGTCAGATCCACCGGGCTGGTGCAGTCAGCCTTTGGACAGGTCCAAAAATGCTTGGAAGGTTGAGCTGTATTTCTTATACAGCTCTTCTGGCCTGTCTCAGCAGCTGCTCGTGTGTCCAAGGAGATTAGCAGAAGCAAATCGGCCTCCAAGCTCCTCTGAAACTCAAGCATCATGCTCAGCAGATGGAGGATAAGCAGCTTCAATTGACCTGCTCTGTGGAATGGCTACGTTGAAACAACACATTTCCAAATAGAGCTCCATTGCAGTTACCTATGCAACGGTAACAGAGCAAAATTTTACAGCAAAGTTATTGTAGCAGACGAACCTTTCTTGGGGCACAGTGCTCTGAAGTCCAACAGGTGTTCTTGCCAAGGTGCACAAACACTGCTCCAATCTTGCTGCCTTTAGACGTGGCTGGCCTTGTGCAGTGCTTCTACTCCAGACTCAGCTGACCTCCTCCTCTGGCTGCTCGAGAGTGAGCTGAGCATGCATTGGGAAGCTCACCTTTTATTGGCCTCCCAATCCTGCTCATGCGCAGCTGGGGTCAGCCCTAATTGGGCACAGGTGGCCTTAACACAAGCTCATGCCTCCCACCTCATAATTAGCAACACCTGATTGCCTCATTTCACTACAAGTTATAACCATTGTTAATACCATTGTTGGTTTATAATGAAAAACTGGCAGGCAGTTACCCAAGACTGCTCTTCCACGTGCTGCTTTACCGTGATGCATACTCCATATATGCAGTCAGTTGAAGATTCAGTGTGATAAATTTTGAATTCATGGAAGAAATCACATAAATCAATCCTGAGTCACTTTCCTCAAGATTTTCCCAGATCTAGAACACTTCCAGAGTTTCCTCCAGGAGTTCAGTCCTCTCAAGCAGTCACCTCACTTCAACAGCAGCTGCCAAAGCCACTTCTGTCACCTCCCCAGCTGTGAAATTCCTTTCTCAAATGATCCACAAGGAGCAGGATGACAACAAGTCTTTAACTGCCCAGAGCCTGCAGTATTTCTGATAAAAACCAAAACCAGAACATTTAGATTAGGGACAAGAGACCAAATCCCAGAGAAGTCAAACTTGCATGTAGTATTGATGAATGGGTGCATAAAGTCTCTTAGCAGTAACATCAATAATCACATTTTTTAATTTAAATTAAAAAAAAAAAAATAGTGCTTGGAAGTGCTGGAAACACAGCCTAACTGAACCAGGGTTGCAGAAGGGAGCACAGATTTAGGTATCAGGGTTAAACAGCCCTTTTGATGTGTCTGGAAAGAGCTAAATTTAGCCAATGTTTTTTGAAAAATCCCTTTTGAGGATTTCACTTGGGGACCTCAGAGCAAAGCCAACCCCATACAGTCTCTTTAGCAAATCTTGGCCAGGACAATCAAATCCAACAGGGCGTGGGTTGCAGAGGAAAGAAATCTGATTATGTTTGCACAGACTAGATTCTACCCTCTCTTACACTGCTCCACTGCTGTGGTTTATGTCATTCTCATGAGCTAAGCCATCCACCAGCTTTGTAACAGGGAGTTGGAACTTGTGAGCAGGTGGGATGGAGCCTCTGGTCTCATCTGAGCAGGAACAGAGTGAGGCAGGGCTGGAGGTGTAGCCCCCAAGCATGATGAAGAAGTGCCACCAGCCCATTCCTCTCCCCAGGGCCTGAGCCTGGCCGGGTTCCAACACTGCAGCATCTGCACATTTCAGAGATGCTGGTGGGGTGGCAGAGCATCCGATGGCCTCATTCTGCAAGTTCACAGAGAAGCTGAGAAAGCTGTTGCAAGCCTCCTGCTTAGTTTGCATTCATTCCCTTCCCAAACTCTCATTACCCGAAAGAGAGAGAGTGAGTGCATTCAAGTGGAAATTGGTTGGAGTGCACTTAGAGGAATTTAGCCAAAAGGAAAAGGATAGATGATGGTGGCTTTTTTTTTTTAATTTTTTTTTTTATTCTCTCCAAAAAAAAAAAAAAAAAGAAAAAAAAAATCCTCCAGAACTTAAAACTGTTTTAATCAGCTGAAAAACATACGTGGGCTTTACAGCTCTGAGACAGCTTGCACAGGCTCTGATAAATGCCTATCGCTCATTTGCATACGCTAACAGCTACACTTTAATCAGCCTCCTAATCCCTGATGATATTAATGAATTTTTTTTATGCTCTCTCTCTCTCTCCTTCCCCCCCCCCCCCCCGTCTTTTTTTTTTTTTTTTTTTTAGTATCATGTTTGCTAATTCAAAACCGATCAGCGGCTTCTGTGTGCCTTTTTTTATGCAGGAAATAATGGGTGAGCTTGGTACTCCTGTTATCCTGCTCTCACAAATAATTAAGACTACAAAGGGTACAAATCAGTCTGAATGCACGGCACAAAGGCTCAAGCTATGCAAAGGTCTTTTTCTCTCTCTCTCTCTTCTCTGTCTCTTTCTCTCTTTTCATTTATTCTCTTCCTCTGACAAGAAGTGGCTTAGAAAGATACTTAGCAAAGCAATGAACTGGTCACTCCCAGGAAGCAAGAATTTCTCAGCCATTTTAAAAGCTCCTCATACACTTTAGGACTTTCACATTTGCTTGCCTTTTTTTTTTTTTTTTTGTGCATCCTACTTTTGGGTGGAGGCTGTTTGCTGGAGAAATCTTCCACTGAAATGCCTTCCCTTCAGTTTGGCAGGTTCTGCTTTCTTCTCCAGGGAGGCTTGGCACAGGAGAATGCCACAGATTTTGAGGGCAGGACACCTGGAAAGTTCTTTCTTGCGTCTATGGTCACAGGAAAAAAGAACAGAAAAGCAACCATCTCCATTAGGTGTGGAAAACTGTCTGCCCAAGTCCAAACACAGGGGAATTGATCCAGCTTTGGAGCAGACCAGTAGCTCTAGGTGCTTTATAGTGGTAACCCAAGCCCCAGATAATCCAAAGACCTCATGTGAGCTCCCAACCCATTGAACAATTCCCCCTGCTCCAACCAAGGTCAGCAGCAGATCCTTGGGCAGATCCTTCCCTTCTCCTGTCCCACCCTGGGGTGTGCTTGAGGGTCTGCAAGTCACCTCTACAACTCTACCAGAGTCACTGACCGCCAAGAGATCCTTCATTTCGAACACCTTCTCCTCTTGAAATAAAATCAAGTATGAAACTGGTATTTCTGAATCCTTCTGCATTTTGCAGAGGGAACACATTGCTCCACAGACCAAATTAATCACAGACTGTGATTAATTTGCACAGAAATGGATTGATGAGTATATGGAGACCACCATGGCGGCCCAACCAAGGAAGACTCACAGAAATATCCTCTCAATGTATTTGGTGACAAAAGAGACCCAAATCATGTCCCTGACCATAACACTGAAAAACACAGCTATAGTTCTGTAAAGGTAATGAAGCATGTGAAGTCACACTGACAGAAAGACAAAGCAACAACAGAACCTGAGTGACAGGCAAAAAAACCCCATGTTGAATGCATACAGAAACCAACCAACTCAGTCAACAGAAAAGGGTCACTTTCATTAAGCCAAGCAAAATGAGGATTCAAATAAACAAAAAACCTCAGTGCAGGTATGTTTGAAGTGTGCAGATACAGACTTCAAAATACAAGAGGAAGGAAGGTCCATATCCAAGAGGAATATATTTGATTTGAAAGCTGGATAAAAGTTTGATGGAAAAGATGCATACATTTGCTGAATAATTCTCTTAAGAGATGAAAGCAAACATCTCTGTAGGGTAGTCTCAACACTGCTGTATCACACTCTGATCTCAGATGTTTAAGACTAAAACAACAGCAGATGATCTGATGTTTGGGGTGATGCTGAGTATTAACACAATAATGCTTATGGTCCTTCAGCCATGCCTTGCAGTCAGCCAGATGAGGGCAGGTGGATTAAGGCATGCAGATTCAATACCAGAGGAGCTTGCCAGCTCCAGGAAAAGCTTAGACCCTCTTCAAAAACCTCCAAGAGCTGAAGACTTTTGGGGAATTCATGAGGACATCACACTGGTTTTCCTGGCTGTAATACTGATACTGCAGCGATGACAAAGTTACTTACTGGGCAAACTCCCTTGTGCAAGGCTTAGTACAAATAATGAACATAATGATCTGTCCCTGAAAAAAGGTCCAGCTAAACAAGTATGGGTTTTTTTTCACTCCCATTGAAGAGACACTGCTACGTGTTCCTTGCAAAGAGGACAGAACAGGCCAAAGGGAACTGAAAATAAAATATGGTTTGGTGTAAAGAGAAACTGTCAGAGAAGCATCAGCACCATTCTGAGGTTAAAAGGGAGCTTAAGACCCAAGATGATTTTGGTCACAGCTGTCTTACAAGATGATATCAGAGCCACTGGCTAAGCATACCAAAAGCTCTGCTCTCACTGAAAACAGAACACTGGCAATTGTTTTAGATCATGAGTATTTTCATGAATATGCTTATGGGAAAGAATTCAATCAAAGTAGAAAGAGACCATAAACCACTAGGAGCCATAGAGCAAACTCCATTGTACAATGAGCCACCTGGACTTCAGAAAAAAATGTAATGAAATTGCAAAAGTACTCATTAAATGTGAAATACAGGGCCAGTAAGGAGCTTAGCAGATCTGCTTTCAAGAACACCTATAAATAATGAAAGCAATGAACTGCAGGAAGAGAAGTTTGAAGTAAATATGAGTCAAGTACTACCCATGTCTGAAATGAAATTTGACAAGTTCAAACAAGTAACACAAAATGACCCAAGTTGACAACAGTTTGGGGAAAGTAATTCTACATGGATGACCAAAGAAAATATCAAGCCAGTGCTGAGCATAAAAACTTATTGGGACTAGAGATATGAAATTGCTGCAGTTGATGGGATTGTGCACAAAGAACATCCTGTTGTAATACAATATCAGCATGAGGGCAGAAATACTAAATGTTTTTCAGAGATGGAATCCTACAGGGCACTGGGAAAAGAAAAGAGCTGCGAGGGCCCTGGCTTTGAATCCCCCAACAAAACAAAATCTGGTATCTTCAATACTGAAGGGAGCCAGGCTGATGCAAAAGATTCCCTGATGTGAGCCAAGGATGTGATAAGAGTGGACCCTATTTTGTTGTAGGTATCCTTGATGGATACGTACATGAGGTCTTAGCCAAGATCCTCAAGTCCATATTCAGCTGCTCATTGTGGAGTTGCCTTCTCTGCTTTTGGGACTGCAAAGGATTCAAAGTGAAGAACAAACTTATGCTCTAGAGACATGAGAGGCAAAGTGCTCATTGACATGTATGGGAGCAAGACAGTGCCTCAAGCTCACAGAGTATATCAAAGAACTCTTCATTATGAGCAGATGCTTTCAGCACAAGTCAGCTCAGTGGAGGAGAGGAAGGCCAAAAGCACTAAAAGGAAACCTCAAATTTCCATCACGTGTGAAGGAGACACTAAGTGCACCACCTCCTTGACTCCGTTTTTCTGGATTTACTTCCCTAGGTTACTAAGGACATCCAGCCCCATGCTCTCAGCCACTCTGCACAGAAAAAGGAACCCAAAGGCAACAGGGACCTCCTTCCAGGAGTAACCTCCATGTGAAAATCAAGCTCTATCAAGACTCCTGGAGCTGCTTACACTATTGATGGATTTACTTTGGTGCCAACATTAATTGGAGTAAAGAAGAGTTACTCACTCAACAAGCTGAATCTAGGAAGAGGATCAAGTGTCTTTCATGTTTCATCATCAAGTAAAAAAAACCAAAAAACATTCATGATCCCATCCCTGCCTCCTGGGAAACAGCAGATGACAACAGCACAGCACCAGACAGCATTATCTGGTTCTACAAAGGCAGAACATGAAGGCCAGCAACCTCCTCACATCCAAATCAGCTTTGTAAACTCCTTTTTAATTTTTTCAATTGTTGATACATTTTGTTGTATCCCCGTGCTCACAAAAAAAAAGATCAATTTGTTTGTTCACAGTAGCACAGA